>NC_063452.1:37028649-37328649 GCF_020379485.1 Brassica napus | reverse complement strand
CAACATACTTCGGAGTACAGTGTCTCCGCTGAGCGAGTCGGTTTCCCGCTGAGCATGTATGTTTTTCCACATACTTTGTTACCCAAAACGTGTTTGTCCCATGTTTCACACTCGCTCTGACCTTCCATTGACAACCACTAACCGGACATGTTGTCACAAGGAGAGTTTTCGTTGACTTGTATATTCTGAAGTAGAACTTAAACCTCACTGATGTCAACCGCAGCTCTGAAAGCAGTGCATCCTTGCTAACAAAACTCTGGTTGACATAGATACTGTTACCATTCGATCTTCCTCCTTTAATCTTTTCGATATCTTTAAAACACATCATCATCTTCCTCATCCTCATCTTCAACCTTTCGATAAACACTGTAATCCTCACCATTCTCGTCCGCTTCAGCAACAATAGAGATACCAGCATCCTCCTCCCCATCGTCCTCCTCCCCATCATGATTTTCATCTTCAACCAAATCATCATCATCATCTTCAAAACATTCATCAGCTTCATCAGCTTCATCATCTTCCCTGAACTTTGAAACCGTTTCCACCTTGCTACGGCTTGATACACAAAGCCGTACTCCATGCGTTTTGGTTATCTCGAGCAAGTTTCAAACTTGTCTATCACTTGTAATATGAATAGGAGGGGTGTCTGGAGCCTGCATCATTTTTGCTGGTAATGAGTAGGTTATCTCCACAGATTCTGTGCTCATGTCCAGGTTATAATCTTCTTGATCCATTGCAAGAAGTTCAGCATGTGTTGAACCTTCCCCCAAAAAAATGATTCGCGCTCCTTTGACATTATCAACCACAAAATCCCAACGGAAATCATTCAACAACCATTCTCCATACACTGCATGTAACTGACGCATCATCTACAAAAATTCAAAATAAAACACATTAGTAAACATAGAGAAAATGAAAGTTTACTAAACATTGACGCAGACGACATACCAGTAAGTCGTCTGGAAGACTTACAAGTAAGTCGTCTGGAAGACTTACCAGTAAGTCGTCCAAACAGGTCATTTTTACAATTGAATTTTAAATCGGACGACTTACAAGTAAGTCGTCCAGCTTTGTTTGTTAAAAAAAAAAAAAACTAGACGACTTACCAGTAAGTCGTCTTGGATAAATGGGTTAGTTTTGAATTTGACCAAATTGTATCTGATATTTTTGACTTTTCCTGGACGACTTACCAGTAAGTCGTCTCAGGGAAAACAAAAATTTTAATATTTTATTAAAGCTAGACGACTTATTTGTAAGTCTTCTCAGGTTTGTTTGCAATTCGAAAATGAAACTTCTATATTTAACTTTACCCAGACGACTTACTAGAAAGTCGTCCAGGCAGACGACGTACAAGAAAGTCGTCCGAGATAAGCAAGGCTTGACCATAATCTAGGAAATAAATCTGGACGACTTTGCTTATCCTGGACGACTTTCAAGTAAGTCGTCTTACTTGACAACTTCCGCGTAAGTCGTCTGGGAAAAGTTAAATATTTAAGTTTTATTTTCCAATTGCAAAAGTAACCTGAGACGACTTACAGATAAGTCGTCCAGATTTAATAAAATATTGAAATTTTTGTTTTCTCGGAGACGACTTACTGGTAAGTCGTCCAGGAAAAGTCAAATATCTGACACAATTGGGTCAAATACAAAACTAACCCATTTATCTTAGACGACTTATCTGTAAGTCGTCTAGGGTATTCTCTAGATTTTTTTTTAACAAACAAAGATGACGACTTAAAAGTAAGTCGTCCGTTTGACTAGAAGACTCACCCGTAAGTCTTCTACAGCCAGACTACTTACGGGTAAGTCTTCTACACAAACAAATCTGGAAAAAATTTCAATTTCATACCTTAAATTAGTGAGATGACTTCCTTAGCACACACAGTCTTCTCCAACCATCCATAATCTCAAACGAAAGTAACCCACCAAGAATAATATGCTTGAATGGCTCTATAAACCATAAAAAAAATTTGAATCAAAAGCTTGAGTTTTTTGGATGAATATGGAGGAAAAGTGAAAGAGATGTTGTTTTTAGTTCATAACAAGTGAGAAAGAGAGAGTGTAAATCGATTTTAGGTGCATTAAGAGCTTCAAATTGGTTGTTCGTGGTGGTTGGGGTATTGATGACAATGACAATCTTGTAATTACTTGAAGATGATGAGGGTGAGAGAGTAAAAATGTCATTTTCAGAAAAAAAAATAAAAAAAATTTGATGGCATTTTCGTGAATATCATGAACTTGTGGGGTGAATAGGACAAAAGAAAAAACCAAAAAAACATGGGTTAGTTTTAGGTTTGACTTTGAGTTTTGAGTCAATGTTGCAAAAAGCCCACATAAGTAAGTAAAATATAATTGGTAAACATGGCCTTTGATTGAAAATGATTGTATAAATGGGTTATCTTTTAAGTATCCCAATCAATTTTATAACAAAAAATGAATCGAGTAAAAAATACCAAAAAGACAAACATAATGTTGGTTTTCAAACCAGCTCATGAGAAGACATTACAAACCAAATAAATTCAAAGAACAAATATTTTTTTTAATAAATCATATAACCCAAGGCTATCTAAATCATATAACCCGAGCCATCAATCTGTAAATTGAGAAACAGTACATCAGCTCAAAGACCTAACTCTTCTGTTGTCTTTTTTCCTTCTTAATCATAAATAAATAAAGCTTCTTCTCTGGATAAGAAGATTCCTCGCTGATACTTAGACCAACTCCATCGGGAGTCCTAATTGATGTTTCTAAAAGAATAAAAGCAAAAAAATAAATGAAAAAGAAATAAAAAGCATAGGAACGGTCTTAATTTTGGGATTTTTAGGATTGTTTAAGGATCCATACGTGGAGACTTTCTATTGGATCGAGTTAACTTTTCTATCTCTCTTCTTTTCTTTTATTTTATTTTATTTTCTTTTCTTTTCTTCCTCTTTCTTCGATCTCTCCGTCTTCTATGGCGATTCTTTTTTGATCTCGGATCAGTCTTCTTCTTCTTCGATTGGTCTTCTTCTTTGATCGATCGATCATCTTCTTCTTCTCACTTTGCAAAGATGAAAGATCCATTCGTCCTCTCGTTGGCCGTGTAGACAAATCTTCACCGCACAGTCATCTTCTTCTTCTCACCGTTCAGGCTTGAAACCGTTGGATTGGGTCAACTTCTCCTTCTCACCGTTGAATCCGAAACCGTTGGATTCGATCATGGATTTGGATAGATCGAAAACCAAATCTCCCGAGGAACTCATTTCCATCGGGTACGGTTTAATTTTCTCCTCTCTTTGTGATTAAAAATTTCATATGTGATGTATTTCTGATTTACTGATGGTTGTATTTTGGTTGTATCAGCTGGGATGATGGCATATTGGGATCACTATGAAAGCTTCTCAATTTATTAGTTGGATCAACAACCAGGCGAGTGCTAATAAGCTGATCACCAGTTATTTTTCTACTGTTAATTTAATCTTCTAATGTCTGGTGATGTATCAATTGCAGGCATCACTTTGTTATTCCTTTGTGGAGAGGAAAAGATTACATCACGATGTCTGCTTAAGGTTTGTTAATATGCTTTGATCTTTGTCTCTAAATTACAAATCCGATGAACTGATTGGTTAGTGATATTAGTTTTGGTCGAGATGGTTAATTATTCTTAGCAATTGAAACGCCAAGTAGTTGTGTTCGAATTTAGTGATAGTAGCTTTGGTCAAATCAGCTTTTAATTTTACTTTTGGGTGTTGGTTGTGCAAGGATGTGTGGTGTGCGTGGTGAAGGCAGGGGCATTTTCTTTTGCATTGATTACGGACCAGAGTCTCTCTCAGAAACGGGTGCAACATCAATGGAGCATTCATTACCGAACACAATCTTCCATTTCACAGTTGGCAAGAGGTAAGTACACTTTACTATGGCTTTAGTTAGTTGAATGTGTGGTAGATATTGATTTGGTTAGGAATTAAATTGATTGTAGTATTGCTTTAGTTAGATATTGATTTGTATGTATTTATTTTCTTGGTTGGTTTAGCGTGTGTTAGTTGAGTTGAAGCGATATGTATTTAGTTTTGGTGGTTGTTTTAGTTGTAGGTAAAGACATTAATTACAACAAAAAATTTTTAAAGTTTAAAAACTTCCCTTTAAATTGTGAACAAAACACTCTTGTTCTTTCAAAACCTTTTCTTTCAAAGCCTCTAAATTATGGATCCATATACGCAGCATTATAGCTTTCAAAATCTCTTAAATAGCCAACAACCATACACCCAAAACCACTTCTCTCAACCACTACGTGAACCTAGTATAGACACAGTCTCTACGTCGGATGCCTCTGTCTTCGGTCCAGAAGGGACTGAAGATGGCAATGAAGATGCAGAGACTGTCTCTAACCGTAAAGAGAGACGCAAATGGACACCTACAGAAGATGGTGTCCTAATAAGTGCTTGGTTAAACACTTCTAAAGACCCAGTAGTAGGAAATGAGCAGAAAGCAAATGCGTTTTGGCAACGTATTGCTGCTTATTTCGCTGCGAGTCCTAAGCTAGCTGGTCTGCAAAAGAGAGATCGAACGTGCTGTAAACAAAGGTGGGCGAAGATTAATGAGGCAGTGTCGAGGTTTGTGGGCTGCTATGTCGCTGCAACGAAGCAGAGATCGAGTGGACAGAATGAGGATGACGTGTTGAAGATAGCTCATCAGATTTTCTACAATGATTACAAGGTGAAGTTCACCATGGAGCATGCATGGTTGGAGCTTCGCCATGATCAGAAATGGTGTGGAGCCTCGACTGATAAAGTGCAGGGTAAGAGAAGGAAGTTAGGTGACCAAGGTTCACAGTCAGCAACGTATGGGCCAGGAAACCATGTAGAGGATGAAGCTCGTCCTGTTGGTGTTAAAGCATCAAAGGCCAAAGGAAAAAGTTCAGTGAGCAAGCAAGCGAGTTTGGAAGAGAAAGAGAAGGAGAGGAAGGATTTTCAGAACGTGTGGGAGCTAAGGGAAAAGGACTTTGCCTTAAAGGACAAGCTCAACAAGCAAAAATTGCTTGACAAACTCATGGGCAAGACAGAGCCCTTAAGCGAACTTGAATTAGCTTTGAAAGAACAGCTTATACGTGACATGTTGTGTATTTAGTATCTATGGCTTTATCTCAGTTTGTGTATCTGAATGGTCTATGGCTTTATCTCGTCTTGTTATGTAATGTCTTATGGGTTTGTGGCTAATGTTATGTAATGCTTTAGTATGTTAATGTTAATGTCTCATGTTCTCTTCTTAGAGTTGTGTGCTTTGTGTTTGCTTGTGCCTATTTGTGTTTGCTTGTGGCTATCATCACTCATGCGTCTGTTCTCTGTTTTTTTTGCAGGTGAAACAGAGAAAACTTGTGATACAAGAAGCCAAGACTTCACTCAACACTCGTGACATCGAGCTTTGAAGCAGAGACAAGACTTCACTCAACACTCCTGGCATAAAGCTTTCAAGCAGAGAAGAAGCCAAGACTCGTGACATAAAGCTTTAAAGCAGAGACAAGACTTCACTTCACTCAACACCTCGTGACTCTCCTTTATTTTATCTCAAGCCATTGGCGCTTATATATTACAACACTCGT
This sequence comes from Brassica napus, assembly GCF_020379485.1. Lineage (NCBI taxonomy): Eukaryota > Viridiplantae > Streptophyta > Magnoliopsida > Brassicales > Brassicaceae > Brassica > Brassica napus. The sequence continues at coordinate 37,323,071 of NC_063452.1, read as the reverse complement.
GTAGCCAAATAATGAACATTTCTCTCCTTGTGTAACCATTTGTCTTTAAATACAAAACAGTTCAAAACCATTACAGAAGTTGTCGCAAGCGCAAATACAATTTTACCATTTCTCATCCTCAAAATCATTTTTCTCAAGTTCAAGCTATCATTTCTCTCATCCTCAAATACATTTTCTCAAGCTCAACTCTCATTTCTCTCATCTTCAAATACATTTTCTCAAGCTCAAGCTAAATGGCTTCTTCTTCTAATAATGATATTGAAAATAATGATATTGAAGAAATGATGGATGAAAAATTTGATCAATATTTCGATCAATATTTTGAAAATCTCCTCATTCGTAATGAAAATCGCCAAGAAGCATCAAGGTCAAAAAAAAAACGAGCTTACATCGAAAGACAACGGGAACAGGGACACTTGCAGTTATGGAACGATTATTTTAGTGAAGATGCAACATATCCTTCTCACATGTTTCGACGCCGGTTTCGAATGAACAAGCCCTTGTTCATGCGTATTGTTGATCGACTTTCCGCTGAAGTCCCATACTTTCAACATAGAAGAGATGCTACTGGAAGGTTCGGTCACTCTCCGTTACAAAAGGCAACTGCAGCAATTCGTATGATGGCATATGGTTGTCCAGCTGATGCGGTCGACGAATACCTCCGACTTGGTGAGACCACGGCGCTTTTATGCTTGGAACATTTTGTTCAAGGAATCATAAATTTATTTGGAGATGGGTATCTAAGAAGACCCACACCAGAAGATCTTCAACGACTGCTCGATATTGGAGAGATACGCGGATTTCCGGGGATGATAGGAAGTATTGATTGTATGCATTGGGAGTGGAAGAATTGTCCAACCGCATGGAAAGGTCAATATACACGTGGATCAGGAAAGCCAACAATCGTTTTAGAGGCTGTTGCGTCACAAGACCTCTGGATATGGCACGCGTTTTTCGGACCTCCAGGTACATTAAACGATATCAATGTTCTTGATCGATCACCGGTTTTTGATGATATATTACAAGGTCGAGCTCCAAAAGTTAATTACATTGTAAACGGACACGAATACCATTTGGCTTACTATCTCACAGATGGTATATATCCAAAATGGGCTACTTTTGTCCAATCTATTCCACTTCCGCAAGGTCCGAAAGCAACCTTATTCGCTACACATCAAGAAGCTGTACGTAAAGATGTCGAACGTGCTTTTGGAGTCTTGCAAGCTCGATTTGCCATTGTCAAAAATCCCGCTCTTTTGTGGGATAAAATAAAAATTGGCAAGATAATGCGAGCATGTATCATTCTACATAATATGATCGTCGAAGACGAACGAGATGGGTACACTCATTTTGATGTATCAGTTTTCGAACAGCCGGAATCAAACCGATCTTCAGAAGTGGATTTCACATTTTCTACAGATATGCCTTCAAATCTCGGCAATATGATGGCCATTCGGAATCAAATTCGTGATAGAAAAATAAATCAACAATTGAAAGCTGATTTGGTTGAGAATATATGGCAAAAATTTGGAGCAAATGGAGATTTCAACTAATCGTTTTTTTTCTCGTTTACTTTTGCATTTGTATTTTTAATATCTTTTTGTAATTTTTATTAAAAATTTTATGTATGCTTTTATATTAAATAATTCTACTTAATTTTTTTTTTTTTTTTTAGAACCCCATAGGGGGTTCTCCCATTGGAGGAAGAAAATAATAATTCCACCAACCAAAGCTCTAATCTTGCCAGATTACCTTATTTAATCTTAATTAAATCATTAGAGCCCCTAAGAAGTCCTAATTGATGGACTTGCTCTTACACCCCCATTGGCCTCTCAATTTGTTGACCTTCCACAAGTTTACGGAAATAATCAACAATGTTATATCAGACTGTAAATCCGCAGATGCATGTACCTGTTATACATCACTACCAATGAAGATTAATGTAAACATGCAAAACGTAAGAAAATACAAACATTGTCAGTACTAAAGCATATTACTTGCTGTTTTCTTCTATTAATAAACACAAAAACACTTAACGTCCGGTGTGAAGTAATAAAACAGATTTACTTCTTTTTTTTTTTTTTTAAACTGATTTATTTTTACAGGAGACAATAACGAAGTAAGTGGTAACTTTGAGAATGAAGTGGTACAAATGAGGTTATAGATTACCTGATCAAAATCTCTCGAAGGTTCCCTATCAACTGTCCTTCGATGTATTCTTCAGTGTTTCCAAGCTGTAAAAAAAAAACAGTATAACCAAACTCAAATGATTAAACTGAAAAGAATGATAGGCCTATCAATCCTAGCTTTTAAAATTACAACATCAATCTTTGTTCAAAACTTCATCCTACTTTAGCATTCTCGAACAGAACATAAAAACGCAAAGGAAAGTACCTGCAAGTTCATGTAGGAGTCAACAGAGGCGGGGAAACCTGTAAAAAAAACGCACACACACGCGCACTGTAAAGAACCAAACAAAAGAAACCACAATGCCAATCGAAATTAAGAATCAAAGGTATCACCTTTTGACGTATACAAAGCTGAAACCTATTGGTCACTGATTCCGCATTGTTAGATTTACTATTTTAGTTATTTCAGTTTTTTAATGTACTTTTTGTATTGAAATCAAGCGTTAAAACCCGCCGGGAACGGAAACAAAACCTCGAAACATATAGTTTTTTTCTTGCATATCTGTTTTTTCGAAGGACTCGAAACATATAGTTTTTTTCTTCTCTCTTTTATCAATTAAAAAGTCTATTGATCCGGTTCTCACCAATTGATAGAATATAAAAGAAGATGAAAAAATATAATTATTACCGAAGAAGACGAACATAGAGATTCTATGTCAAAACTGTTTCTATTATATCCATGTCCCAGAAAAAAATGTTGTTACTGGAAAACCCAAATAAATCTGAGTGGTGGTAGCAGTTGCTTCTATTTCATCTACAAATATGATTCACTCTTTAAAAAAATATTCAGATTAAAAGAGGAACAGATCACATGTTTATGATAGTTCGAAAGAGTTTTTCCAGTGTTCAGAAATTACTGTTTCAGATCCTAATTGAAAAGCTCAGAAAAAAAAAAACAAATTTTGGTGATTTTCTAAATAAGAAATTTCATAGCAATTCCTAAAAAGGCTATGAAATGACATGCAACAAATCCACATGCTTTACGGAGAATCCGTCAAAATAGACACGAACTCAAATTTCAATACTCAAATTCCATTATATAAAAATGCAGAATCCAATAACACCCCCTAAATTTGAGAAACGAGAAAAGGAGGTTGGATAAAACGAGTGAAAACGGGAGCCTTTCATATCGGTAAATAAAGATTACCTTTTTAACTACTTTTCTCTTTCCCCAATTTTTTTTTCTTTTTTTTTGCAGTCTGGTTTCTCTTTTCTTTCGTCATCGCTTCTGCAACTTTTCCTTCAACTTCTTCGGTTTTTCTTCGGCTGCTCCTTTTCCCAATGGATATTCGCGTAAAGCAAGAGAATCTACCAAGTGCTACTATCCCGGCTTCAAAACCCGCTGGGAACGGAAACAAAACCTCTGTAATCGATCTCTGTAACAGCGACGACGACAACTACTCTGATTTTAAGAGAAACCCTGACGAAATCGCTGATATAGAAAGCGCAGAACGAACCGGCGACTTCTCTCCCGATGTTTCTAGAACATTCCAGAAGAGAGCCCGAAGTGATAATAAAGATACTCCGGCACAGAGACTAGCAGTTATGAGTCCGGATGAAGAGGAAAGGTGTGGACAAGTGACTGTGGCTCTTCCCGCGATGCCATGTAGCATGGTGCGGCCTTCTTCTTCACCCTCTTGCAAGCAATTATGGAAAGCTGGTGATTACTGTAACAGCCCGATCCCCCGGCGTCCGACCGGGGTTATCGAAGGGGCGTTATGGACACGTGTCTACTCATTTAGCCAACCCTACGTGTCCCGTTACTGGTCCCGAGAGACGAGCGCATAACCTTCTTTGAAATACCGTCACACCCACATCCATATACTTCTACTTACAGTCCTGCGCACAGGAAAAAATGGAAATGGAGGGGTGAGTAACAAGTTACTCAGTGAAGTGGTTCTAGTCCAGCCTGCCCGCATGACACTCTATACTACTCTATGCGGGAACTAGGACTGACTAGCCACTACAATCAGTTAATGCATTTTATCATTTCCTAACGTCATCTATTGATTTTCCACATTCACTTCCATTCATTTCTAACAACCTAGTGATCAATCAATACAATGATCTCACTCATTGCCACACACGTCAAACCCTAGGCTTAACCGACTCATCATACCAGTCCGACTCGATCCTATGACACCTTTAACTCCCTGTTACCCGACCATGAGCTAAAAACCCTACAATGCACATCCTTTTCATCTTTTCGTCCTTTTCAACAGTGGGTAGCCCCAACTAGGCTTCTACCCCATATTCTTGTGGATTGGCCACATCTCCTATGGGTGCTTCCATATTCTTGTGGATTGGCCACATCTCCTATGGATACCTAGCGTGGACTACTACCCCACATACTTTCCTTAGACCCTCTATATGCTTTCCCACCCATGCTTAACCTTAACATCATTCTCTCATACTTTTACTTATCCTTTCACTTCCTTATCATTTTCACTTATCCCTTCCCATTCTCATTTACCTTCCTTTTTCATTCATACTTGTACTTGGGACTCAATTCACTAGACGCCACCCGCTATCGGTGTCACACACAATACACATCGCATTCAAGTTCTACTTCAATAACTTTTATAATCATTACTCGTCTATCGTCCTAGCATTTATTTCTCTCTAGCATCCTAACTTCAATCACAACAACACATGGGACAACACATCCAAACATACTAGAATCAACTACCAATCAATCATCACCACAACAATTCAATTCAGTTCATCGAGTCCCATTTATCAGTATGAGGGTTCTTATGCATCATGATCCATTCATCTATCATCCTAGCAATACCATGTCCTATCAACCTAACTCCCAATCAGGGTCTAATCAAACCTAACTCCAACATATAGGAGTATACAGAATCATGAAAGAAGGTTGGGTTCGAGACACTCCACCTTAGTCTAGATCTGGATCTGGATCTGTAAACACGGATTTAAGAAGGTTGAGATCTGGTCACCACCACCACTTCACGGCGCCGGCGAGAGGGAGAGAGAGAGAGAGAGCGTGCGACGGCGAGGAGAGAGAGGGGGTGTCGGCGAGGAGAGAGAGAGAGAGCGACGCATGATAGAAGGGGAGAGAGCTCGACGGCTAGGGTTTTCGGCCTCCGGGAATTCTCTGCAGAGCTTCGCTTCAGATTTGTGATGAGGCAAAAAAGGAGGCTGCATCTCTTTTTATAGGAAAGGGGAAGGGAAACCCTAGGTTTTTTCCAAATGGGTCGTAGAGAAGCTTATTCTTTGGGAAATTTTACGGGCCAGGAACCGGGCCGTTACAATTACGAAGGAACATCTGGTGGTGATTGAGAAGTCTCTGCAGGTTTGGCTCTAATGATTTTGCTGGATGATATCTCATCTACTGAAAAATATCGGCCACAGCTAAAGTTATATTTTCCTGATCATTGTCATGTTTACTTGATGTTGGTTTTAGCTTTACACAGACCATTGGGCTGCTTTCATATACATTTCTGAAGAGCAAAGGAAAGGAGGACATTGTTGTACCCATGGTAATCTATCTTAATTTAACTGTATGGCATAAACTCTGTTGTTTGCGCACATTTTCTCTCTTAAAGCTCTGCTTGTATGAAATAACCATCTCAACACTTGCTAATCTGAAATAGTTGCTAGCATGTAATAAAATGTTATGCATTGTTTGAGTTATGTAGCCAACATGTAAGGCCACCTCTTATTTGAGTTATCTTTTTAAGAAATGTTAAGGAGAAATCTTTCTTCTCTCTCTTTTTTTTTTTTCTTTTCTGATAAACAGTTTATTACGCAGAGAAAGCTAACATTATATATCATATGATTAGGCATCAAACTCCTCGAACCTATGTCTGCTTTAGAGTTTACTGCTCATCCACATGTCTCTCATTCATTGAAATAGTTTCATAAATAGATCGCATGATTTATTACTTCTATTCTTCTTCTGATGGTGATTTTAATGGAAGCTCGACTACGAAAGAAACGGTTCAGAATGGAGTTCAATATTACTGTAACACCCGTCTCTTCCTCTCTCGAGACCGGCGTGCTACTTACCAAAAAGTACCGAATCAAACCGAGTTATTCAAAACCAAATAAAATGTCAAACACATTTAATAAAATAAATCTGAAGGAAATACATCTTTACATTGATTTATGAAAATACGTCAAATAAATCAAATGAAAACTGAAATAAAGATATGATGATCCCCAAGACACCAAACCGTCCAGATATCCAACTACTCGGTAAGCTCACCTGCAATGGGAAGAAAGAGGGAAGAGCAACAGGGGAGTAACCCAGTGAGGTATGGGATGCTAAACCGCAAACCACTGACTCAGTACATAGCACTACGACTATGTAGGCATAGCTCTAGCATGAACAAACAAGATGCTTAGCGCATCACACAAAACAAACAATGCGCTGATGGTACATAGCTAGTCCACACACCCCGCATTCTCCTCATACAGATATACGATAATATAATATGTGTCGCTAGTCCAGACATCTCTGGACCCCCACACTCCACCAATATGCGTCGATATGCAAACGTCTCTGCACCCCGCACCACACAATATATACGTCGTTAGCTCAGGCGTCTCTGGGCCCCCGTACCCATCACATATGCGTCGCTAGCTCAGATGTCTCTGTGCCCCCGCACTCTATACGTCGCTAGCTCAGATTTCTCTGGCCCCCGTACTCATATGCGTCACTAACCCAGATCTCTCTGGACCCCCGCACTCCTCATATAGTCCCTACTATATAACTATATATACATATATAACAGTTTTTAACATCAATCATTTCACACAACCGTTGAACCCTCTATTATCCTATTTCCAGTTTAACAATCAAAAATAATAATAAACAAACAAGACTCTCAAACAGGCTCGATTCACAGAGACGGATCTTGTTTCGAAACTAGACTTTCCATAATAGTAGTACTAAACTAGCTCGGGATTTAACGGAGTAGCCCTCACCTTAGTCACTGGCTGGAATGATCAACAAAAGATGGTCAACTGACGTCAACTGCAACACGAGTATCAACGGCTTAGGCTCAGAGTCCCAGGAAATAAAGTTTCTAAAAATGGAAACTTTCTTAAACTGGAACCTTTCTAAAAATAGTAACTTCCTCTAAATAGAAACTTTCCTAAAATAACGTATTTCCTAAACTAGAAACTTTCCTAAAATATTCTTATAACTAGAAATAAGGAGGCGACAAACTTACTAGAAAAATTCGCCGGAAGCTCGTAAAAAAATCCCGTCGGAAGCTCGCCCAAAAATCTCGCCGGAAGCTCACCCGGAAATCCCACCGGAAAAATTCACTAGTGACTGGTCGTCAGATAATTCAACAGCAACTCGTCACGTGCAAAGAAATACTTTGACTTGATGAGAATGAAAAGAAAGGGTAGAGTTCTTTATATAGGAAAAGGGAACGGAGAAAGTTTTTCTAAACTTCCAATGTGGGACAAAATAAAATGAAAAAGAGATTTTGGGTTTTAATTAAAAAAAAACAAATGGGCTTTCCCATACATGTCGTTACAATTACGGTCTTCAGTTAGTGATTGGAATAAGAACGTGGAAACGATAGTTCAGTAGTCGCCATTCTGTGCTGAAGAAGATCGTCTTTTGCCAGGTATAAATCTTTCCTTAGCCCCAGGTGATAGAAAGACACTAAGGAGTAGGCTGTTTTTATGTCGATCCTTTGATGTGGATTTTTAAACACCACTACCTCTTTACTAATAGTTTGAGGATGTTTCCACTAATCTATTGCTCTATTGCTGTTTTAGTTTAACCTAATGAAGGTTCATGGCACAAGGATAGTCATATATAACCTCAGGGAAGATGACCAAGGACTCCTAGAACTTGATTTTGACACTGATCCGCATGTATGTGTTTTTACAGTTGTTTATGATCTGCAACGTATGCAAAAGGTTCTGACACACGGTTTTTTTGCAGGATATCCAACTTCGAGGGGTCAATCGAGATGAGAAAAAAATCAATATGGCTACTCAGTTCCCTAACTCTAGACCCTTCGTGACATACAAGCACTCGCTCAGGGTATAAAATATTCTTTCCCTAACTGTGGCAGGCACGCACAGTTGAAAATGTTTATTTGCTTGTTTCGTTTAGTCTCCTGCCTACTATAACTGAGATGGTTCTCAAAAGACTGAAACATAGGGATCCAGTGGTGGTTAAAAGCTTCTATTTTGAATGTTTCTGGATCCTGTTACCTTTTTGGCTTGTCTCCAGAGTTATGTATCTATTCTGTACCTACGACTTCCACCTGCATTCCGTATCATTCTCCGAGGAAGAGATGTTGAGCATCACAACATTGTGAATGACATGACGGATTGACTAATCTCTCAAATGTATACTCAAGACATCTTCCGGTAATTTTTAAAGAACTTAGCAGCTTCTAGATGTAACTAATATTTGGCTGTGTATACAATATTTTTGAACAGATGTCTGCTGTTGTGACCATTGGATTCGTTAAGGTTGCAAAACATCATATTGATGTTCAAGGCTTCAATGTTTACCACAAAAATCGCCTCATTAAGGTTTCTTTTTCTTTTCTCTTATGTTGCCTTTGTTCCTGTCAGATTTCCCTTACTAAACTTTATCCCACATATTATGTCACCTATTTTGGAAGTGATGGTCGTGGGGTCATAGGTATTCTGTTTTTAATTGGAAGGTCTATAATATGTGATTTGTCTTTTAATGTGAAGTCTAATACTTAGTTTATTCTATTATTAAAGGTGTCTTAAGCTAATTTCGTTGAGCCTGCTCATGATAAGCCAGGTTTTGAGCGTACAACAATTTTGTCTAGACTAGACCATCACTTCGGTCTCTTAAGCTTTTTCCATATATCACAACTCGGGATGTTACAATGTCACACCCATATCTTGCTTAACGAGACGGCATGAATTCACATTGCCTTCATCAACATGAAACACTAAAAAGGCCAATGTAAATCTCATTCCCAAGGATCGAATTCAAATGTCTTACAAAATCGTACTAAAACGAATAGGAAACGCTTAAAACCAAATCACCAAGTCTTAAAATGAAATAACTTAAAGAAAACCAAACAACCCGAAAACCAGCACCACACCGAGACGATCACTTCTGCACTTCCTCGAACTCACCTGAAAAAGAAAGGAGGGCTGAGTATTTCGACAAATACTCAGTGAGGAAAGCTCTAGGAGCCCCGAAATCAATCACCAACAATCATCACACAGCATAGCATAAGCATCTAACTTTAACATTCAATAAATCGAAAGCAATCAACACAAAACGAAGATAAACCCCGGCGGTGCCAACAATGAGACCACACCACCTAAATCGGTACCCGCGTTCCTCATGTTGTCGCGCAAGAACTTTCATGTTGCGTTGTCTCCCCGACATCACGCTGTCTCACGCCTTCACACAATCAAGTTACCGACACCGGTTCACGCTTGATCCGCCACCATGATCATACGTTTCACGTTGTCTCCACGACATCACGCTTCTACGTTACTTCACTTACAGGCACGCCGCATGCCCTCTCCGGCGATGAATCATGCCAACTCAAGCGATTGCAACATGACCCAACAAGAAACAATGTAACACCTGGGACATACATATATGTCATTCCACCACGTTTCACCGGCAACTTAATCAAGCCTTTCTCTAACTCATTTACATCTCCCAAATATATATGTATCAACCTCATATACAATAACCCCAATCAATACAATCATCACATTCAATCCTCAAACATCATTCAACCATATTTTAACAATCTTAGCAATAGATCTATGTCTTTCACACGTCAAGCATCCAAATATTTATATATATCATTTGGATAGTTATTAATATTAATAGATCGATAGAAAGTAACAAGAAGGGATGAATGATCAACATAGACACTTCTACCATGATGAGATAATGATAGAAGGAGATAGAAATTGCAACAAGCCCTCACCTTAGCCTAGATCTGTGAGATGAGATGAGAATTGATGTAGATCTGAGTTCTACGGGTCCTCACGAACTAAATCTACAAGAATAACGGTTGGTTCCCACCCTAACCGTAGATCAGAGATCCAGAAGAAGAAAGGGATATGAGAGACTAAAAGAGAGAGTTTAGGGTTTCCTTACTCTCACTAGTTGCTGGATCAAGAAGAAAAAGAGTATAAGACTCAAGAAAACGACGAGAAGGGATCGAAACACGGCGAGATCTCCTCTCCGGTGAGATTACACGGTCACCGGCGGTGCTCCGGTGACTCGCGGTGGCTCCGGTGGCTTCTCCTCTGTCGACGGCTACTCTCTCTTTAGTCGGGCTGGGCTCCGCTACGTTTTTTCTCTGTAGAGAAATACCTAAGGGTTGCTGAAACACCCCAACCCGGAAATATTTTAAAAACCTTAAAATTTTCGAAGATCCGCAGAATCTGCAGCTTTATTAATAGTAAAAATTCAATAATTAAACTTAAGCAAAATCTGCAGCTTTATTAAAAAATCTGAGTACTAATGTAGAATAATGGAAATAAGATTCAAAAAAGTCCTAAATAAAATCCCAAGTCTAAGATTAACCCGTCCTGATGGTCTTCATCGTCCCGCACTCCGGTCCAATAACCTGCTCATTACCTGCATCACAAAAGGAGGCATGAGCATAAAAAAAATACTCAGTGAGGACGCTCAAAACCGCCCACTACAGTCCAATAATCAAACACGCAAGCAATACTAACACCCTAGCATCCGGTTCTATCATTTCTTTATTTTACCCGGTTAAATCCTTTTCATTACTTTAGCTTCTTAACCTTTCGACCCGAAGGCCCATATTCCTGCGGCCGAAGCCAAACCTGCGGCCCATCGGTCCCTTACGGCTCATAGCCAAACCTGCGACCCGAAGGTCCATTACATCTTCTTAACTAGTTCCCTTAATTAATTAAGTTCGATTATACTTTCCTTAAACGCGTTATTATTTCCTGTCCTATGTTCTCAAGATCAAACGTTCATTTCTCACTTAAACAACTTAACATATCTCGATTATATATCCATCAAATTTAACATGCATTTCTTGAGATCACAATGAACGAACATTCCATAAACGAATTCTATCATACATTTTCCTATCAACACGATGAGAAAACTTTCCATAAATAATTCTATCCAAACATAAACACAATCATATTGAATCAAAACCAGAAAATTAGTTCTTATTGGACTGCCACGAATCACATCCTCACCTGGATTGATCTTAAAAGATCGAAGACTATGAACTTAGCTGCGTTTTTCCGGCGAAGAATCCTGCGATCCTCCTTGCCCGATCCTCCCTTCCCAAACTCTCTCTCTAGGACTGCGTTCTTGCTCTTGCCTCTCTCTAAGACTTGGTTTTTGATTTCTATCTAGAACGAGAGCTGAAGCTCCCTTTTTATATTACTCTTGGACTTGCTCACCAAGCCGGAAATTTATTGCTGTTTCCTTATTTGGCTTGGACAAACCTTTCCCACAAAGTCTTGACTGAATCTCTACAATTCTTTCCTTAAACGACTCCCGAAGACCCGACCTTCCTTTCGAACATCCCGTCAAAGATGACTTTATCGAACTTGCCTTACTTGGAACCCGCATTCCCGAACGTCCGAACTTTCCTTAGTTGGCTTTCCGGTCCGCCGACCACTTCCTCAAACTTCAAGCATTCTACGGTCGGTTTATCCCCGTTTGTTATATATTATCGATAATTTAATAGTAAGAATGGCCTTTGATACTTAGAGAAAACTGTTGTTCTTATTCCATTCATAACGAAACAAAAGAAACCCCTTTCGTGGACCCATGTTTTATAAATAAAAATACTCTGGGAGCGGGTCGTTACAACTCTTTCCCACTTATTAGGAATTCATCCTCGAATCCGCATCAGTCATCTGCTCATCCCCTTGATTCTCAAATAACTCTGGATACTCAGCCCTCACCATGCTTGCACTCTCCTTCGTAGTCTCACGTAGACCATCACGCTCCCATACTAGTTCGACCATTGGAACTCTCTTCCTTCTGATTTGCTCGTCTGGGAGCCTGGTCACTTGCATTGGCTTCCCAGGAGTCGATTGACCAGAACACAAATCCTCAGGTGGTTGTGGAACAATCAATGCCGGATCCCTTACCACCTTCCGCAATTGAGACACATGAAAGACATCTTCGTGAAATGGATGGAGCTCGTCAGGCAACTCTAAACTATATGCCACTGGTCCAATTCGCTCCACAATCCTAAACGGTCCCATATACCTCGGTTGCAGTTTCCCCATCTTAGCCGTTCTATCCTTTCCTTTAAACGTCACCCTTTTTAAGTAAACCATCTCCCCCACTTGGAACTCTAGTTCCTTCCTTCTCTTGTCTGCATAGCTTTTCTGCCGATCTTGGGCCTCTTTCATTTTCTCCTTGACAAACTTGATCTTGTATGTCGTTTCTTTTATCACCCCTGGTGAAAGATCTCGGCCCTCTCCTACTTCAATCCATCACAAGGGAGTGCGATACGGACGTCCATACAAGGCTTCGTACGGTAACATTCCAATACTCGAATGATAGCTGTTGTTGTATGCAAACTCAGCTAGCGGTAAATGCTTCTCCCAAAGTGTACCCCAGTCCACCACACAAGCCGCAATAAATCCTCCAATGATTGGATCGTCCGTTCTGATTGTCCATCCGTCTGCGGATGATACGATGTGCTCATGTGCACCTTAGTTCCCAAAGCTCTCTGGAATGCCATCCAGAAATTTGAAGCTAATTGTGGATCTCGATCAGACACAATACTAACAGGAACACCATGGAGTTTTACAATTTCCCTCATGTAGAGTTCCACACACTTATCCACGCCATTTGACATTTGGAAAAGAAGGAAATGTGCGGACTTAGTTAAGCGGTCCACTATCACACATACTGAATCCTTGCAGCCCTTCGTCTTTGGAAACCCGCACACTAAGTCTATCGTGATCATATCCCATTTCCACTCGGGCATGGGTAAACTATGCAGCAAGCCACTCGGAACCTGATGCTTTGCTTTCACTAACTGACATGTCGGGCACCTTGCCACCCATTCGGCCACATCCCTTTTCATCCCCGACCAATGGTAGTATCGCTTAAGGTCATGGTACATCTTCGTCGCACCTGGGTGTATGGAAACTTAGATTGGTGTGCTTCCTTTAGCACCTTCTCCCTCAACTCCATTTCATTTGGGAAACATACTCGTCCATGGAAGATGATCGTCTCATTGTTGGTCTTCCAGTATCCCACGACACCATCCTCGACCAGTTTAACCAATGCTTCATCATCCCCTTGGGCCAACCTTATTTGAGTCAGAAGGTCAGCTTGATTCGCTGCTTCCTCGCCTAGATGAACTGACTTGTCCACTAACACGTTAACCCGCAACATTCCCAACATCGATATCAACATTCCCAATTCCTTCTCTGCAGAGACACTCGCCTTCCGACGACTCAGTGCATCAGCCACTACATTAGCCTTGTCTGGGTGATAAGCTATCTCCAAATCAAAGTCTGCCACAAGCTCCATCCATCTTCTTTCCCTTAGATTCAACTCCGTCTGGGTGAAGATGTACGTAAGGCTCTTATGATCTGTAAACACTTGAACCTTCTTCCCATAAAGGTATGACCGCCAAACCTTAAGTGCAAACACAACAGCTGCCATCTCCAAATCGTGGGTAGGATAATTCTCCTCGTGTTTCCTCAGCTGTTGAGATGCATAAGAGATCACCCGTTCCTCTTGCATCAAGACGCAACCGAGCCCCATCTTTGATGTGTCCGTGAACACAACATATGCCACTCCATGCTGCGGCAGTACTAGAACTGGTGTACTCATCAATCGCTCCATAGGCTTGCGAAGCTCTTTTCACATTCCGCCGTCCAGTCGTACTTCACGTCCTTCCCCGTCAACCGGGTTAGTGGCTTAGCCAAGCTTGCAAAGCTCTTTACAAACCAACGATAATAACCTGCTAATCCCAAGAAGCTTCTCATTTCTGTGGGCGTTCCCGGCCTCGGCCAGTTCGCAATTGCTGCTACCTTTTCGGGATCCGCCACAACTCCTGCTTCGGACACAACATGGCCCAAGAATCCAATCTGTCTTTGCCAAAAACTGCACTTGCTTAACTTAGCAAACAACTTATACGCCCTTAGTTTCTCCATGACCACCCTTAGATGCCTGTCGTGTTCCTCTGAACTTTTTGAGAACACCAAAATGTCATCGATAAAGATGATTACAAATACGTAAAGGAACTCGTGGAACACCCCATTCATCGGTTTCTTAAACGCAGCGGGAGCATTCGTCAACCCAAAGGGCATGACCACGAACTCGAAATGGCCGTACCTTGTCCTGAATGCGGTCTTTCTAACATCTCCTTCTGCAATAGGGATTTGATGGTAACCTACTGCCAAATCAATTTTTGAGAACCATGATGCTCCCTTGAGCTGATCCAGTAACTCATCAATCCGAGGTAACGGGTACTTATTCTTGATTGTTACTTGGTTCAGCCCCCGATAATCAATGCACAAGCGAAAACTACCGTCCTTCTTTTTGACAAACAACACTGGTGCACCCCACGGCGAGCTGCTAGGTCGGATGAACCCTTTCTCGATCAATTCCTCCAGTTGCTTCTTTGACTCGGCCATCTCTGTTGGAGCCATGCGGTAAGAGGCCTTGGAAATAGGAGCAGTTCCAGGCTCCAACTCTATCGTGAATGGCTCATCCCGTGATGGCGGCAACCCGACAAGCTTTTGGAATACATCTTCGAATTCTTGCACCATTGGAATTTTTCCCAACAACACTTCTTGGTACGCACCTGCAGTTATGATCGTTACTAGGAACGACTCACATCCTTTCTCGACCATCCGTTCTGCCGTTAGAGCTGATATTACCGGGATTCCACTCTCCTTCTTCTTCCCTTGAAACACCAGCTTCCCTTCTTTCCGAGTAAAGGTCACCTGACATTTCTCACAGTCAAAGTTAGCTCGATAATGGGGCAACCAGTCCATTCCAAGGATTGCTTCATAACCCTTAGTTTCAAGCACAATCAGATTGATCGCCTGGCATATTCTCACCGCCCACCACGATTGATACGTCTCTATAGATAGCATGCGACTTCAGCATCGTGCCACACACTGCCTGAACCATTCTAATGCCCGATCCTCCCTTCCCAAACTCTCTCTCTAGGACTGCGTTCTTGCTCTTGCCTCTCTCTAAGACTTGGTTTTTGATTTCTGTCTAGAATGAGAGCTGAAGGTCCCTTTTTATATTACTCTTGGACTTGCTCACCAAGCCGGAAATTTATTGTTGTTTCCTTATTTGGCTTGGACAAACCTTGCCCACAAAGTCTTGACCTAATCTCTACAATTCTTTCCTTAAACGACTCCTGCAGACCCGACTTTTCTTTCGAACATCCCGTCAAAGATGACTTTATCGAACTTGCCTTACTTGGAACCCGCATTCCCGAACGTCCGAACTTTCCTTAGTTGGCTCTCCGATCCGCCGACCACTTCCATAAACTTCGAGCATTCTACGGTCGGTTTATCCCCGTTTGTTATATATTATCGATGCTTTAATAGTAAGAATGGCCTTTGATACTTACAGAAAACTGTTGTTCTTATTCCATTCATAACGAAACAAAAGTTCAACACTTAGAATAAATTTCACTTCCTTATAAAGAAACCCCTTTTGTGGACCCATGTTTTATAAATAAAAATACTCTGGGAGTGGGTCGTTACAACTCTCTCCCACTTATTAGGAATTCATCCTCGAATCTGCATCAGTCATCTGCTCATCCCCTTGATTCTCAAATAACTCTGGATACTCAGCCCTCACCATGCTTGCACTCTCCTTCGTAGTCTCACGTAGACTATCACGCTCCCATACTAGTTCGACCATTGGTACTCTCTTCCTTCTGATTTGCTCGTCTGGGAGCCTGGTCACTTGTATTGGCTTCCCAGGAGTCGATTGACCAGAACACAAATCCTCAGGTGGTTGTGGAACAATCAATGCCGGATCCCTTACCACCTTCCGCAATTGAGACACATGAAAGACATCTTCGTGAAATGGATGGAGCTCGTCAGGCAACTCCAAACTATATGCCACTGGTCCAATTCGCTCCACAATCCTAAACGGTCCCATATACCTCGGTTGCAGTTTCCCCATCTTAGCCGTTCTATCCTTTCCTTTAAACGTCACCCTTTTTAAGTAAACCATCTCCCCCACTTGGAACTCTAGTTCCTTCCTCCTCTTGTCTGCATAGCTTTTCTGCCGATCTTGGGCCTCTTTCATTTTCTCCTTGACAAACTTGATCTTGTATGTTGTTTCTTTTATCACCCCTGGTGAAAGATCTCGGCCCTCTCCTACTTCAATCCATCACAAGGGAGTGCGACACGGACGTCCATACAAGGCTTCGTACGGTAATATTCCAATACTCGAATGATAGCTGTTGTTGTATGCAAACTCAGCTAGCGGTAAATGCTTCTCCCAAAGTGTACCCCAGTCCACCACACAAGCCGCAATAAATCCTCCAATGATTGGATCGTCCGTTCTGATTGTCCATCCGTCTGCGGATGATACGATGTGCTCATGTGCACCTTAGTTCCCAAAGCTCTCTGGAATGCCATCCAGAAATTTGAAGCTAATTGTGGATCTCGATCAGACACAATGCTAACGGGAACACCATGGAGTTTTACAATTTCCCTCATGTAGAGTTCCACACACTTATCCACGCCATCTGACATTTGGAAAAGAAGGAAATGTGCGGACTTAGTTAAGCGGTCCACTATCACCCATACTGAATCCCTGCAGCCCTTCGTATTTGGAAACCCGCACACTAAGTCTATCGTGATCATATCCCATTTCCACTCGGGCATGGGTAAACTATGCAGCAAGCCACTCGGAACCTGATGCTTTGCTTTCACTAACTGACATGTCGGGCACCTTGCCACCCATTCGGCCACATCCCTTTTTCATCCCCGACCAATGGTAGTATCGCTTAAGGTCATGGTACATCTTCGTCGCACCTGGATGTATGGAAACTTAGATTGGTGTGCTTCCTTTAGGACCTTCTCCCTCAACTCCATATCATTTGGGAAACATACTCGTCCATGGAAGATGATCGTCTCATTGTTGGTCTTCCAGTATCCCACGACACCATCCTCGACCAGTTTAACCAATGCATCATCATCCCCTTGGGCCAACCTTATTTGAGTCAGAAGGTCAGCTTGATTCGCTGCTTCCTCGCCTAGATGAACTGACTTGTCCACTAACACGTTAACCCGAAACATTCCCAACTTCGATATCAACATTCCCAATTCCTTCTCTGCAGAGACACTCGCCTTCCGACGACTCAGTGCATCAGCCACTACATTAGCCTTGTCTGGGTGATAAGCTATCTCCAAATCAAAGTCTGCCACAAGCTCCATCCATCTTCTTTCCCTTAGATTCAACTCCGTCTGGGTGAAGATGTACGTAAGGCTCTTATGATCTGTAAACACTTGAACCTTCTTCCCATACAGGTATGACCGCCAAACCTTAAGTGCAAACACAACAGCTGCCATCTCCAAATCGTGGGTAGGATAATTCTCCTCGTGTTTCCTCAGCTGTTGAGATGCATAAGAGATCACCCGTTCCTCTTGCATCAAGACGCAACCGAGCCCCATCTTTGATGTGTCCGTGAACACAACATATGCCACTCCATGCTGCGGCAGTACTAGAACTGGTGTACGAGAATATGGGTGACGGAGGAGATACGTTCCAGATCCGGCATCGCAGAAGAAAGAGCTTCTTCAAGCTGCTCATGGGCTCATTTAATAATTTCATTGCTCTTTGCATTTTGCTCTTTTGTCCATTCGATAATTTTTTCCCCGATCCTGTTAGTTTTAGAAATGACAGATTCCGGAGCAGGATGGGGTAATTGGGACTTTACCAGATCACGAATTGCTGGATTTTTTCTTAGCCTTCAGTCAAAAAGAAAGGTGCCTCTCTTTTTCTTGGCAGTCTGAACTAACAGAGTGAGAAGGGGTCGGTGATCGGAACCCTCGAAACGGAGGTAGACACTGTGGCCAGATGGGAACATCTCTGACCACGCACAGTTTGCCATCGCTCTGTCTAGTCGGGACTGGATAAAATAGCTATGTCGCATTCCCCGACAAGATAAATGGTTACCGGCGTGGGGAAGATCCAACAAACCAGATTGCGACACGAAACTGCGGAAGGCTAGTGTAGAACCTAAATTCTACACTAAGTATTTGATAGTGATCATGGTTTGATCTAGGGAAGACAAATGATGTATGCAACAATTTCTTTAGAATACAACGATGTTAAACAGTTCCCAGTAGGTAAAAATGGACTTTATTGATCGAATACAATGAGCTGAATTAGTTCGAGTGATACGAATGAGATCCGTAAAGAAATAATCTAAAATTGGGATGAGAACAAGGTCGATGTAAGTGTGTAGCTCTCTCTAGGGTTTTCAAAGTGTGCTTTCTTCATGTCCGTTCTCCTTCCTTTAGAGTAAGTCAACCTCGTGATCTTCGTAACTGCTCCACGATCTCCGGGACTGCTCCGCGATATCCGGGACCTCGAAGTCTTCGCTTTCGAGCTCGATTGCTTGCTACGGGCTTCAGTTCATTTTGGCCCATACCATTGATCATGGCCCATTAATGTACTGACCGAAATTGGGTCCAACATTTGTCCCCTAGCCTTTTCGTTTTTTTGGGAAACCGAAAGGGCGAAAACTGACGTTACCTGGCGGCGTTGTGATTCTCGGGAAGTGGGACGTCACGCGCATCGGCTTGATTTGACTTGTCGGCCATTTTTGAATCGTGTGGTTGAGATCGAGAGTTCGTGGCCGGTTAATCTTTTCTGTTTCGGGACCCATTATATATATATATTACACTTCACTGGATTGATCGTCTTCTTCGATACAACAATCCTTCTTTCTCTTTCATCGTCTTTGGTATTTTCCTTTTCCTGCTTCAAATCTATGGCGCTGGAGAAATATGGTCCTCATCACCCGACGATCATCGAGTCGAAACATATCAAAAACCTTTACGAGCTCTGGGGAATCGATTATACCGTTGGGATTGAAGCACCCGAAGATGGGGAAAATCTGGAGACTGTGAGGCCGGGGTATTGTGGGGCCTATACATCGCATTTTCAGGACGGAGGTTTGTCATTTCCTCTTCCCCGCTTCCTTCTCGAAGCGCTCACGGAGCTTGGGATGGCTTTTGCCCAAATGGCGACTAATTTCTGGCGCTATTTCTTGACATCGTGGATCCGAGCCAGGGAGGAGGGTCTTAGGTTCAGCCTTGAAGAGTTGAAGAAGTTGTTTTCTATTAAGAGGAACAATGGCTTTCCAGGAACGATGATTCTTGCTTATCGGCCTAGCCGTTCTGTTATAGATGACATTCCTAACAGGGATAACCGGTGGAGGGAGAAATTTTTCGTTTTTAAGATTAATCCAGCGTCGGTCGGCGACTTTGATTTTGAGACAATCCCGAGGGTATGGTCTGACGAGATTGGTAGGTTTTTTGAGTTTCTTCTTTTCTTTGCTCTATTTCTCGAAGAGAATTTTACTCTTCGATTTCTTTTGGCATTCTCTAACTTTTCTCTGCTTATTTGTAGAACCCTTTGGTTCCGCGCCTATGACTCCCGAGCTTCGAGGGCTAATCGCCACTTTGCGCCGGGGTAGCCCTCGATGGCTCGCATTCACCGTAGATCGAATTCGAGCTGCTTACACTCTTCCGCCGGGTGAAAACCGTGCTACTCCCGTTGGTTCGGTGGTACCCGTTCGACCGGGAAAAGGTCATCGCGATAAGAGTATGCTGATCTTCTTGGGAAGATTCGAATGCCTACGCGTTGCTCAATTTTCCAAATATGTTTTGTTCAGGGGCGAGGGAGAAGGAGGTGCTACCCGCCCGTTCTGACGAGTCTTCCGAAGTCGGGTCGTTGGAGCGAGGTCAGAAAACTCAGTGTGGACTGACCCTTAGTCGAGGTCGCAGACTCAATCTCCCGGTCTTTTGGCTAGGCCGGTGTCGATCGCCGTTCCCGTAGATGGGGCTCGGAGGGCGCCGAACGCTTCAACTGGTTCTGTCGGTGATCAAGCTCTCAATGACGATATTGATTCGTCGACTCACCGGTGCCGACGTCGATCTCTCGAAGAGATTAACTCTGTGAATTCAAATTCCCCGAGCTCAGAGCTTCCTCTGCCTTACGAGCTTCTGGCAAAGGTACTTCGCAAGTTGACGACCCGAGCGCTCGTCTCCCGGATGTGCAGGAGACCTCTTCGTGGAGATTTTCGTATTTCAACGAGGTACCAATCCTTGAGAACCCCGAAGGTCTTGCTCTGATTTGGCGCAAGATCAGAGAGAAGGGATGTGAGCTTCCTCCTCTGGATGATATGCGTGAGCGTGATGCTTACGTGCGGATGGCGGTCGCGAATGCTAAGGTAATATGTCTCGCGATTGATTCTGATGTTTTGTCGGGTTAACTAATGATTGTCCGACCTCTGTTGTTGCTTCTGTCTAGGCTATGGAGGCGAGTAATGAATACGCCGGTTTGGTGGAGAAGCACTTGGCTGACTTTTCGAGTAAAGTGGAGGTCGGAAGTCACCTTCTCACGATTCAACAGCTTCGAGGTGAGTTGGAGACCGTTCGAGTAACAGAGAAGCAGCGTGTGGTCGAGGTCGAGGGATTGAAGGGGAAGTTGGTTGCTACTGAGGTGGAGAAGGTTGCTCTCCAGACCGACCTCGACTTGATGAAGGAAACATAGGCGGAAGATTGATGTTTGCAAGGCAACAGCTCTCAAGGAACACAGTCTTGCTCGTCGTCTCTTGCCCAAGAGTATGACGCGGTTCTTGCCGTGGTGAAGGACAAGCTTTGGAAGAAGAAGGAAGAGACGACTGCAGAAATTCGCTTGCAGGAGGTGAGAGCTCGCATTGAGGCTTTGACCGAGTACAGCGAAGGCGGTTTCGAGCTTGAAGAGGAGTTGGGGCGTCTTAAAGACCGGGAGATCTCGCTTGATCTTGATTATGGTGTTGCTTCGGTGTCAGATCCTTCCCTTAGTCGCCTCGATCTTCCTGAGGTTTCTGGTGATTTGGTTGATCAAGAATGACGCGAGGGTTAACTTGTCTTGCTTTGGAATTTGTAGTTTTTGCTGTGTTTTTATTTTGTCTTTTGGTTTGTTGAAGGAACATAAATATGTCTTCAGAAAATGGATTATCGGGTTAATACCTTTCTTAATCAAATGTTTTGTTTAACTTTAGCTTCATTGAGCTTGTTTGTTTTAACATTTAAAAGGGGTGTGTAGAACAGAGACTGATCAGGAATCTGTTTTGTGGGCCTTTATATGGCCTGATAGCAAGTCAGGCTATGTTTAGAGATTCAATATTCTAAGTAATAGAAGAAAAGTAACAAATGTTTGTTTGGTTGTTTGGGCTGCGCTCGGTGTCGAGCTGCCTACGTACCCTCTTCTAGGGATCAAGCCTTTTCGTAGTTCCTTTTTTCTTTGACTGAGCTATAGGGTAGGGTCGGTAGCCTCCCAGCTCGAAGCTTGATAGTCATAGTCTAGTTTCGGGTTTTGCATTACTTGTAATATTTGTTTAAGTTGTAGGCGTTCCAAGGTCTCATTTCTGGGAGGCCAGTTTTGCGTTTTTCTAGCTCGCAGACTCCGGTTCGGATTTCTTTGGTGACTTTGTATGGTCCTTCCCATTTTACTCCTAGTTTTCCTGCCCCCGGTTCTTTCGTTCCGTCGAACACTTTTTGGAGAACTAGGTCGCCTACGGAGAAAGCGCGGTTTCTTACGTTGGAGTCGCAATAACGTGCCGCGGCTTGTTGGTAATTTTCACTGGTACTGCTGCTTTTTCTCATCGTTCCTCGTTCATGTCTAACTGGTGGATTAACAACTCTTCGTTGAGATCGGCGTCTTCTGGACATATCCCTCGTTGCTGACTCGGGACCTCGATTTCGGCTGGGATTACGGCTTCAACTCCGTAAGACAGCGAGAATGGTGTTTCTTGGGTTGCTGTGTGTGGGGCGGGGGTCGTTCTGTAAGCCCATAGGACACCGTGCAGCTCTTCGCCCCACCTCTCTTTCTTGAGGTCGAGTCTTTTCTTGAGGTTGTTCATGATAGTTTTATTTGCGGCTTCGGCATGACCGTTGCATTTTGGGCATATGGGGCATGCAACCTTAATTTTGATTTTCCACTTTACGCAAAACTCGTTGAATGTTTTTGAGATGAATTGTGGTCCATTGTCGGTTACTATCTCGTATGGTAAACCATGTCGACAGATGATGTTTTTCCAAGTGAAGCTGGTTACCGTCATAGAAGTGACGTTGGAGAATGCTTTGGCTTCGATCCATTTGGTAAGATAGTCGGTTAGTACCAGGAGGAATCGTAATTGGGCTGGCCCAGAAGGTACTAGCGGGCCTACTATATCCATGGACCATTTCATAAAAGGGTATGGTGAAAATATTGTAGATAATTTTTGAGTTGGTTGGTATATCATTGGTGCGTGCCTTTGGCATTTGTCGCATTTTAATGCGAATTGCTCGCTATCATCGGCGATCGTTGGCCAGAAGTAGCCTAGTTTCTTTATCCTGATTGCTAGGGATCGCCCGCCAGAGTGGCTTCCGCATGATCCTCCATGAGTTTGTTTTAGGATTGTGAATGTGTCTTTCGGCGACACCCCCAACAAATAAGGCTCGTCTAGGCTTCTTTTGTACAGTTTTTCTTCCATAATACAATAGCGCGAGCTTCGGGCTTTTATTTTTTGAGCTTCCCATCTTTCAGCGGGGAGTTCGTCGTCTTTTATGTATTTAACAATTTGGGTTCTCCAATCTGGTCTAGCTTCCAGCTCTTTTTTGAAGGCGTCGTGCGCCTCGTTGTTGGTTTCGTGGACGGCTTCTTCAGGGTCAGTTGCTGTGGTTGCTGTTCTTCTAGTCCTAACGCGTGACGTGCTTGGGGTTGATGGGTCGTCGAGCTCACCGCTGGTTTCATTGTCGAGTTCCTGGCTTTCTTTCCGTGCTCTGCTTCGTGTAGTGATTACATCCATGCGCGGGAGGCTGTCTCCTTGAAGATTGCTTCCTTTGCACGAGAGATCTATGCTAGGCTTTTCTATTCCTTCTACCGGTATTATTCTTTTTACCGCTGGGTTGGAAGTCGAAGCCAGCACAGCTAGAGCGTCGGCCGACGTGTTATCTACTCTTGGGATTTTGTGAGCTCGAATTTGTCAAATTGTTGAGCGATCTCTTTTAGGACTGTGAGATATGCTTCCATTCTTTCGTTTTTTTGCTTCGTATTCTCCGTGGAATTGGCTCGTGACTAACTGCGAGTCTCTGAAGGCACTGATTTCCCGAGCTCCGACGCTTCGTGCGAGTCGTAGGCCGGCGATCAGAGATTCGTATTCGGCTTCGTTGTTTGATGCGCTGAATCCCAGGCGAAATGATTGCTCGATCATTTCCCCTGTCCGTGATTCGAGCTGTATTCCGATCCCGGATCCATGCCTGGATGAGGTCCCATCAACGTGTAATTTCCATGTTTGGGAATTCGATTTCGTACTGTCTTCTTTCAGGACGAGTTCGATTACGAAATCAGCTAAGACCTGCGCTTTCGACCTCGTTCGTGGTCTGTATTCGATATCGTATTCGTTGAGCTCGATTGCCCACTTCGCCAATCTTCCTGATTGGCTTGGACTATGGAGTACTGTCTGCAGGGGTTGCGATGTCATGACCGTGATTGAATGCGATTGAAAATAAGGTCTTAATTTTCGGGCCGTGGTTACTACTGCTAGCGCTAGCTTCTCCATCACGGGGTACCTGGTTTCGGCGTCTACCAACGATCTACTTACATAGTATATCGGTCTTTGTTCTCCGCTTTCTTTGCGAATTAGCACTCCGTTTACTGCGTGTTCGGAGGTTGCCACATACAAAAAGAGGGTCTCTCCTATGATTGGTTTTGACTGAACGGGCGGTTCGCTGATATATGTCTTAAGTTCTTTTAGGGCGGAGTCACATTCGGTGTTCCATTAGAACTTCTTGTTTCCTTTTAATAGCTTGTAGAAAGGGAGGAATCTGTCGGTCGATCTAGAAATGAAGCAGTTCAGCGCAGCTATTTTACCGGTGAGGCGCTGTACTTCTCGGATCGATTTCGGAGGTAAGGTATCGATGAGCGCGGCGATCTGTTTTGGGTTGGCCTCGATTCCCCTTTCGGTTACGAGGTATCCGAGGAACTCTCCGGAGGCCACTCGGAAAGTGCTTTTTGTAGGGTTCAGTTTTATCCCGAATTTATTAAGAATGTTGAAACACTGTTGGAGTTGTAGAACGTGGTCGTTGGATT
The DNA here is from genome assembly GCF_020379485.1 of Brassica napus. Lineage (NCBI taxonomy): Eukaryota > Viridiplantae > Streptophyta > Magnoliopsida > Brassicales > Brassicaceae > Brassica > Brassica napus. The sequence goes on along the minus strand of NC_063452.1, from coordinate 37,298,567 downwards.
TTGATGACTTTACTAGAATGTCGTCTATGTAAACCTCCATCATTCTTCCAAGTTGCGTGGAGAACATTTTATTGACTAGTCTTTGATAAGTAGCTCCAACGTTCTTTACTCCGAACGGCATTACTTTGTAGCAATAGGTACCCCACTCGGTGATGAAGCTAGTTTTTTCCTGGTCGTCGGGGTTCATGAGGATCTGATTGTAACCAGAAAATGCATCCATGAACGAAAGTAATTCATGACCGGCCGTGGCTTCTACCAGCCGGTCGATATACAGTAATGGGAAACTATCTTTTGGGCATGCTTTGTTGAGGTCGGTAAAATCGATACACACTCTCCATTTTCCATTTTTCTTGTTTACTACGACTGGGTTTGCGAGCCAGTCAGGGTATTGGATTTCGCGAATGGAACCGATTTTCAGAAGCTTGTCCACTTCGTCGTTTACTGCCTTGACTCGTTCGGGTTCTAGCTTTCTTCGTTTCTGTTTGATAGGTTTAAACGTAGGGTCGACGTTTAGGTCGTGAGAGGTGATATTGATGTCGTTTCCAGGCATGTCTGCCGCGGACCATGCGAATGTCTTAATATTTTGCTTGAGGAAAGATACGAGGTCGTTCCTGACTTCAAGAGGGAGATCGTTCCCGATGTTGACGCCTTTTTTGGGAGAGCTCTCGTCTAGGGCGACGACGCTCGATAGGTCTTTGGCGGGGTCTTTTACTGAGAGGTCGCGTGCGAGTGGGATATTCTCCTCCTTCTGCGGCATTTTTTGGAATTCGGACATGTAACAGGCTCTGGCTCATTTTGGGCTTCCGAGTATGGTTTTCTCGCCGGTTGGAGATAAAAACTTCACGCATTTTTGATAAACCGAGGGGACTGCCCTCATATGGTTCAACCAGGGGCGCCCTACGATGGCGCCAAAAGGCATAGGGTGATCGACTGCGGTGAATTCTGTTTTCAGTTCCAGATCGTGAGTTCTGGTGGTTAATAATATGATCCCGAGCGAACGGACCGACTTTCCTTCGAAGCTAGCGAGGGGAGTCATTTCTTGTCTGATCATTGGGATCGGTTGCTCGAGGGACCGTAGCGTTTTTTGCGAGATGATGTCGACAGCGCTTCCGGTGTCGACGAGGATTTTTTAGAAGAAGGCGCCTTCGACTTCCAATGCGATCACTAAGGCATCGCCTTGGGGCATATCGAGCTTTATAGTTTCGTGCTCGTAGAAAGTCACTATTTCTCCTTTTTGTACCGTATCTTCGCAGGCGATGATGGTGGCGTCGTCAGTCGCTTCTTACGAAGCGCAGGATTTCTCGTTTAGAACATCGACTTTTTCGATGCGATCGGCCTCATCGATCTGAAGAGGTCGAGATCGATTGATTCGGTGCAGTCGGATCGAATTGGGGTAGGGTCCATAGTCGCGCTTAGGAAACTTAGATCGGTTTCTTAGCAAAGATTTTTTTCGTTTATCTTCCCCACAGTCGGCGCCAAAATGTAGAACCTAAAATCTACACTAAGTATTTGATAGTGATCGGGGTTTGATCTAGGGAAGACAAATGATGTAGGCAACAATATCTTTAGAATACAACGATGTTAAACAGTTTCCAGTAGGTAAAAATGGACTTTATTGATCAATAAGGTCGAATACAATGAGCTGAATTAGATCGAGTGATACAAATGAGATCCGAACAGAAAGAATCAAAAATTGGGATGAGAACAAGGTCGATGTAAGTGTGTAGCTCTCTCTGGGTTTTCAACGTGTGCTTCTTCATGTCCACTCTCCTTCCTTTATAGTAAGTCGACCTCGTGATCTCCGTAACTGCTCCGCGATCTCCGGGACCTCGAAGTCTTCGCTTTCGAGCTCGATTGCTTGCTACGGGCTTCAGTTCATTTCGGTCATGCCTTTGACCGTGGCCCATTAATGTACTGACCAAAATTGGGTCCAACAGCTAGGAAGGAACCTTCCCATCGAAGTGGTCCTCCCACTTTTTCTTCATTGTCAAGCAAGTCATTAAAATCCCCTGTAAGCAGCCAGGCATCCTCACGGGCTTTACCAAGTTCCACTAGCTTGCTCCAGAATGCAGGCCGATCCTCTTTCTTTTGTGTACCATAGATAAACGAGACATAGAAAGAGAATGTCTTTGATTTAACGAAGGTGTCAATAATGTTGCAAGAAGAGTACAAAATATCAACGTGAACATCTTCTTTTCAAGATAACATTAATCCACAACTTAATCCCACAGGGGGCGCTGAGAAATGATTTTTTATAAGGAGAATTCTGAAAGGTATGGAGCACTGTTCTTGAGAGTTCTTAGTCTCCATTAAAAATAGAAGATCTGGAGATAGGCGCTTGTGAATCTACTTCAACCGCTGGACTGTAAGGGTGCTCCCAATCCCTTGACAGTTCCAGCTCAAGCATGCAAAGGAAGAGGATCTTGAGGTGGCCGAAAATCTACGACCTTTCTCCTACTAGCAGGAACGATCTTTGGTGCAGGCGGGGATTTTTTAGGACCCGCAGCCCCTGTTTTATTAGCGTCAGAGTTCATCACCAACCGTCGTCTACTGCACAGGGAATTTTGTACCTTTGAAATCCTTCGCTTCTTCACCGAGAATCCTAATGGAGAGTTCCTCATGGCCTTCTTAGATGTAGGTTGTGCAGGGGCCTTTCGTTTGCCTGTTATCTTTGCTGCAGCGATTTTACCAAACCTTTTTAACGGAGGTTGATATATGGTGTTTTTGACACCATTGTGTATATGCTTTCTAACTTGTTTTTTCAATGTTTTATCGTGTAGAGCCATTTCAGGTCTGGAGTTGACTGAAGAGCAGAAGGAAGAAGCGTGAAGAAAGGAGCAAGAATTAGAGTCTTTCCCCGCAGAACAATCGAGCGGAATAGTCTGACGGTTGATCCCACCAGAAGCAGCCAGACGATTGTTCCCGACATTTATGGAAGTTTCCATATCTTTCAAAGATTTTCCCTAATCACCTTATCTCTCCTAAGTCGATGGCGCCTCCATACAAAAGCCATCATATTCTTTATTTTGTTTTCTACGCTAGTTTTTGTAAGAACTCTAGATTGTATTTGGCGATTTGCAACTTGTAAGGGAGAAGGCTACATCTCTCATCTAAAGAAGATTATCCTGAACCCTTGTTTTCTACTCTAAGTTCTATGCAGCACTATTCTGAAATTATGTCTGTGTCATCTTGCATAATGATCGAGTAGTCGGCTAAGCTTGCTTAGGGTTATAGGGTGTTTGATCACATGAGCTGAACATAGATAAGCGATCTCATTAGTGTCTTCATTCTAGTCCTTATTGCTTGAATTAACTTGATCACTTAATGTTCGAACCTAAGTTAATCAACTCACTAACCGTGTAGAAGATAGCTGGATCAATTATGAATGAGCTTAGTATCCCTAATCAGCGAAAGTGGATATTAGGGTGTTAAGTGAACTGATCGGACCTGATCTCTAAAGGTTGCTATCGCATCTTGTTCCAAACGAGAGCTTAGGTAACAAGATCGATCTGCAAAAGGAAAAACAACACGACAGTGGGTTGTCCCAGCACGAGTGATCCGAGTTCTAGATTGCATCTCATCGTGCTTGAATAATTGTTTGGCTCAGTATCAGCACCCGATGAATTATTTTAGGCTAGCTTCTTGTTTAAATTGAATACAACCTTTCATTACTTGTTTCCTACGTCACTATTGAATTCAAAACTATCTACTGTTCTTAGCTTAATATCAAACTCATAAGAGTAAAGTGTGAACTGGTCCTCTGGATTGAATCTCAAATATTACAATTACCACTGTTTAAACTTGACAGTAGCAAAGATTCATTTTTAGTGTATCAGAGGTCCTGCAGCAGGGAGATCCTCCTGGTTCAGCTCTGCAGGAATGGAGCCTAGACAGAGAGAAACATGAATTATATCTTCAATCAAAGATCGGATTGGAGAGAACCCATTGGTTGGGACCTTTAAACCTGAAGCTCCCATCCCGTCAGCAAAGGGGACATCGGGCATGGTCTCTTCGAAATAACGTATCTCGAAGGTTCCAGCTGGAGATAACCTTTCCAGCTGAGGTAAAGGTTCCCTATCCGAGGGCAGATAAATACAAGCAAGAGCAGAGCATCGTTCCTGGGAACCGTTATAGCTTCCAGCTGGAGATAACCTTTCCAGTGCAAAGAGCCGATCCTTTGCAGGTGCCAGACGTTCCAGGGCTGATCGTCGATCTGAGGAAACATTCATACTACCAGAAGCAGCAGCAGACACAGGCTGCATTGGTTCCTTTAGTGGTGTCAAAGAGGGTGTGTGGGACACTTGAGAAAGAGGAATCTGTAGGGAGAGTGAGTGAGCTGGCCTATTCACGTTAACTTCATATGTACTCCTAGAATGAGTAACTGAAGACTCCTTCCTCGGGACCTATCTCTCAGTCTGTGGAAATTCAGTTCTGTAGGAGGAAGAATGGGTAGATATTTGAGGGCGCCTCTGATTGTAATGAGGGAAGTCTCGCCTTTCAGTTCTGTCATCCCGTTCTCCCATAGGGCGAGAGTGTCTGAGACGATTGTGTTCACTGTGCTCTTGATGGCTAGCTCCAAACCTTGATGTATGTAGAGGTAAATTAGTCATATCTCGTCTACGATATTTTCTTCTTCTTTCAGCAAGCTTTTCTAAGGTTCTGGCTTGGTTAATGCCCACCGGCTTCGAGCGTACATCACCGATACAGACAGACGGACAGTCATCCTTATCATGGGAGAATGGGGATCAGAGGAAACAATGTTTTTCGAGTTTTTCATACTCTAGGTCCACCTCTTTAGTCTCCCCCGAAGGCAGATTGATTTCAAGGCAAGTTTCTAACGGAAACAAACCATTGATAGCCAATCGGATGCGTCCTTTCGGGACATCTTTAACTTCCACGTGACCTATCCCAGATCAAATATCCTGAAGGGCTTGCTCAGTCCAATAGTGGAGCGGGATACCATGAATCCTTATCAAGAATGAGATGCTCGATGGGAAGTTCTCAGAGACTATAGGCTCCCAACGCAGGAGCATAAACGTTCATTTTTTTAAATGGTATGGACCTCTGAGGAGAATGCTTTGGAGATCTCTCTCCAAATCAAAACTGAACTGAAAGAGATATGGGCCGAGGTCGCAGCCAGTAATAGTTCCAGCAACCTGCCAATGCTGGAGAAAAAAGTCCACCAGGGCTCGAGTATTCTGCATCTCAGGGTTGGTGACTCTTCCTATAAGTGTAAGTTTATTCATCTCAATAAGAGCAGAGTTGTCTGTTGGAGGGATCTGTATCCGCCGTACATGAGCTGAAGACCCCGCAGGACCTTTGGCTTTTTTAGAAGCCGTAAACTTTCTAGCCATATAGACTGTGGCGCAAAGCTTAGAGAGGAAACAAGAGTGAATGTAAGGGGAGAAACAGGGATTCCTCAGTCGTGAGGCAATGGAGTTTAACGATTGACTGCTTAAAGATAGAGACACTCATGGGTTCTAAACTCAGCACGGAACTGGGAAATAGAAGCAGAAGGTATTTCTCCAAGGAAAAAATCAACTAGTTGAGAGCTAAGACTCGCCATAGTCTATCTTCCGCTGAGTAGCAGGCGTCGCCGACGGACCCTCTGACCAAAGTCGGGGGCTGAACCCAGTGGATGAAGAAAAGTTCGGTAAAGGGACCGGAGGATACTCCCGAAAATAGAAAGCTTTTTGAAAAGGAGAGGAAAGTTGGTGAACTTTGTACCAAAGAAAGGTAAAAGTTAGACCAAAAAGCAGGGGAGAGCTCAACAGAACAGTGGGTAAAGACCACTCATGAATGTTGTGTCTGGGAGCATTCTATCTCTCTTAGTTTAAATTTTTTTTGGCACCCCTACCAATTTGATTATGTTTCTAATTATTGGTTTGATATGAAAACTCTGTAAAGAAAATAAATATTTGGCTAAACTAAAGATCCAACTTTGTGTGTGGTGTTCTTCACCTCAGTTTTCGTAATTCTTAACCAATCACAATTATTTGTTACCTTCTTGTATAAAAGCCTCAACCATGGTTAATTTCGGTAAGGTACGAAACTTTTAATTTCTAAAAACATTTTCATTCTAGCACTTTTGATGCGACTCTTAATGATTTGGTAATTTTTTTTTAAACAATGATATTATCCAGTACTGCACGGAGAGAACTTCAATTTTCCAATACAAAGGTTAAAAATGCAGGAACTAAAAATGAGTTGATTAAAAAAACTATTGTGTGAATACATCAAAGGGTCTGCCATCGAGTTAAATAATTAGTGTGTGAACGCGTTAAATGATTGTAAAGTTGCTGCGTCAGCATTCTAGTTTTAAATGATTGTAAGGCTACTACATGTCAATTATTGTGTGAACGCATTTATTACCAATGTTTCTTTTTTATTATATACATGATTATTTAATTAAAATCAAACTCTTAACCATTAGCTTCCACTGAATGGCAACTAGAAAAACTTGATGCTATAGTTCTAGTTGCCGTAATGGATAAGACAGTCAGGGGAACTAACTCAGGTTCGATATTCTCTCTACAGATTGTATTGTCTACTACAATCGAATCGATAACCTACGACTTTCTGATAGTAAAAACCCATTTGACAACCCACCAAAGACAGACCTCAATTACAATGCAATTTTTTGCCAAACTGGCCACACCATTGAGCACTCATTTGAACCGCTCCCTCCCAGAATAATTAGATCCATCCACCAGCAACCAAACAAATCCATAATAGTTGAATCACGAGTCCCGACGCAAAATCAAAGACCTTGAATGGAAAATAGTAATAATTATAATGAAAACACATTGTAGGACATGTCCTTCGAGGTTTCTCGAGCGACAATCTCAGTATCCAGAATCTATTTGTGACAACCCGTCCCGTGGGAACTACCTGCCCCGTGGGCCCCAGGCTCACAGCGCTGCAACGCACCGACCCCAACCCCTCCATTATGAGTTCTCTCTAACTCCATAATTAGATTGTTGGTGAGCCTCGAACCCAGGACCTCACTCTTTAACAGCATTCCCACTGGACAAGCTGTCACCAATTGAACTGCAGATCAATGGCTTTATACGCAGGTTGAATGAATGCTTACTAAGCTCACTAGATCAGCTCTCGCCTTGCTCATAGTAAGAAACGAAGTTTAATTAGAATGTTTTCAGGATGAGAATTAGCTATGGCTTTTATCAATCAATCCTAGGACAATTTCTAGGTAGCTAATCTAGAGACAAGCATTAATGAACAATTCTAATGATGATTATCACAACTCAGCACTCCTTAGTTGGGGCTAATCCCTCATAACCTATTTAAACCCTAAAATCTAACAAGAGAACTACTCAGACATGGCTAAGCAATTCATAACAATGGTTAGATATAAAAACTGCATAGAATAGATAAGATAAATGTCAATGGAGTTTCAATCACAAATTATAACTTTGGATCTTCTCTCCTATCTATCAGTAAACAATAAAACATAAAGAAGAACACAAAACAAAAAGCACACTTTGCCTCTAATATGGCGGCAAAACTTATATAATTAGGGTAAAACTCGTAAGGGGCAATCTTGTAAAATAGTGAAATCTTGGGCTTCAAGTCGGTTGTGACCAAAGGAGCAATGAATTGTGTATCGATCGATTCTAGCTCTTCAATATCGACCGATTGTCGATCTCGATGGTCATCTCGGGTGCTTGCTCCAAATATCTCCAAAATGCTCCAAAATCATCACTTATCTCCAAAACGTTCCTAATCTTATAAATAGGCTCTATAATAATATAAATATTAGTAAAAACACTTATAAATTATGGATAAAAATGGGTCAAATCCATAGTCAATCAACTCCCCCAGACTTACCCTTTTGCTTGTCCTCAAGCAAAACAAACATGCAGTCTCTCTGAAAGAGGTTTTAAAAACAGCAGGGACTCACAAGATTTGAAACTTAGAATCATCACCTCTACAATATTGCAATCCACTTCTAAGAAATCCTAATCACAAAAGTACATCATACCATATCCTAGCTTAGCAACCAAATTCATCTAGCCAACAACTTAGCATAATCTTATCTTTCATTCACCTCTACCAACTTCATTTCTTAACATAAAATAAAAGTGAAGGCTTTACCTTGGGAGTATCGATCACATGATTCAAGGATTCTCAAACAAGTATCTGGACCTGCCGGTAAACATTAGTTCATATCATTTCTCTCTACTAATTTTCTATCTTGGTTAAAAGTCTCCTTATATGCAAGATCAATAACCAAGATTGGACAGACTTCCACGAATCAAGGCTTAATGGTGGTTGCCACCAAGTCCTGTTCACTTCTTTTTGACCTGTATCCTACGATTATTTGTGAAGCAAGCCTTAATGGTGGTTGCCACCAAGTCATGTTCTAATCCTTTACACCTATGAAATTCTTATGAAGCAAGCCTTAATGGTTGTAGCCACCAAGTCATGTTCGAATTTGTTCCTAATAAATTTCTAATATAATACATATATATTATTTTATTTTTTTTTTATATAATCTATATTTCGAAAATAGAGAGAGAAAGGGTGATAAATCTATATACACAAGGCTTTACCTTCCAGACTTGTTTCAAGAATCTGATCTCATGTATACCAAGCCCCAAGACAAGCAGTTGTGTCAGGTTTAGTGTTGGAAGTCAGTTTTGGTTCCTTCAAAACAATCTTAGCAAGAGTGGTTAGTTGACAGGTTGATCCACTTTAGTATCTATAGTACTATCTGCAATCAATAAGTCTAGAATGGTGCTAAAGAGTGGTTAGATATCTAGCAAAATCTATAAGTTCATAATCCCTTTATTGACTCAATAATAACTTAATTTGAAAATAATTTTAATAAGACTAATAAGTAGATAAATATCTGTAAACCTCCCCCCAGACTTAAACTACATTGTCCTCAGTGTAAATTCAGTCGGAGTTATGGTGAATAATAAATCATAAGGACTAAAAGTAACAAGTAGGAACGATATACCAGACCAGAATAGATGTCGAACGATTCATGGATGTTGTTGTCGGTCGACGCAGGTGAGTCAGTGTCGATCGATGTCGACTTGTTCACGTCGGTTGATACAGATGGCAATCGTCTACTCGGATCTTTTTTTTTATGACCTGCAATAATAGTTGGTTGCCTCCCACTCAGCGCTTTGTTATAGTCATTTAGCTTGACTTTGGAGGTGTTTTGGCTAGTAATGTGGAGAATTGGGACTTGTTGGAAAGCAAGTATCCATCTCATCTTTGCGCTTGTTGAACCATGTACCAGTAAAGTCTCTCATCGCTTCATCCCCTCTGTTCCATTTATCCTTCATTGCTACAGTTGTGTTTTCAATCCTCTGCAATCTTTGACCAAGACTCTCAAGGTTGAATTGATGTCTGGTAAGTGCGGCATAAGTGTCAGCTGAGATCTCCTTTTCGTGGTAAGGTGTGTTGGACGTATCTGATGTCATCTTTGGTACTAGCCGGCCTCGGTTTGTATCACTGTCGATCGACGTTGGATGGTTGGTGTCGATCGATTTGTTGTTTTGTCTGTCGATCGATATCGATGCTTATGGTCGACGCGCAATGTAGCTCTGAATTTCCACCAACTCCCCTTGTATAGCTTCAACCTTGGAGGTCAATGCACTGATGGTAAGATCCATTGGGAAATAGATGTCATCACATCTCCCATCAGGCCTCTCCTCTGTAGTGGATAGTAGACACCATCAAGCTTCATCTGGAAAGCTTCTTTGTTCCTCTCATGTTCACCACAGACTCCATAGAACATCTCATTGATCTCGTCCTTGGTGTAGATCTCTGGTACCAACTTTGTCTGTGTGAATGAGCTAGCATGTTCGGGAAGACATATGTAGGCTGGCTCATCTCTTGAAGCTCTTTCTAGAAGTCTTTTGATATCTTTGGTGTGAACAGGGATGGTGTGTCCATCTAGATCTCTGGCAAATTCCCGTTCGTCTCTGTAGACTTCATACTCATCTTTCTCTTCTCAGTAGAATTTCCTGTTACCATAAAGGTCATAGGCTCTTCTGCTGAATTATGGCTGTCTGGCGATCGTTGGGACGTCTGTGTTGATTGATGGATGCGTTGTATGGCAAGATCGTTGATTGAAGCTGTTTTCTATGCCACCAGCTGTGTCATAAAACTCCTTTGTAGTCTTCTGTTTGCTGCGTTGATGCATGAACAGATTGTCTGCTCCATTAGATGTCTGAAGGATATCTACGATATCTTCTCGAGATACGTGTAGGGTGCGACCATTTATGGCTTTTGTGAAGCCATTGGGGTCCCTGAAAATACCAAATACGTCTGGAGTTAGATACTCGTTATCTAATTTAACTTTTTCGCTTACAGTGGTTTTCGGTATTCGATGGTTGTCGATCGATGTGGTGTTATTGAAGTCGATCGATTGATGGGGACGTTTGTCGATTGATTTCTGATGATGAGTGTCGATCAATCTGGTTCTTTCCCAAGCGGGTTCAGCAAGAATCTGATCTGTATGATCACGCTTTTACATGTTGAGCAGCTCCTCGTCTGTGAAGACTTCGTCAGCTCCCGGTGTATGGGTTGCTATTTCTACTGCAAAGCTCTTGTGGTGGTGTTCATCTACCCAACTACCAATCGAGTAGTCTCCATCTCGCACATGGTTGAACTCAGTGTCGATCGATTTGTAGTAGGCAGTGTCGGTCGATGCACGCTTTCGGCATCGTTGTTGAGGCTGAGTGTCGATCGATGGCAAGCTTGTCATGTCGATCGATTTTGCGTTCCTTTTCCAAGAGGAATGATGTAAGATTTTATCTTCCTCCTCAATGATGGCTCTATACTCAATGGCTCGTTCCTCCTCAAAATCATCATCATACTCGTCTATATGCTTCTCTTGTCTGGTGTAAGCGGCAATAGTGTGGTTGTAGTAGTCGTTCTCCCACTCGTCTGGATATGTGTCGACCGATTTTTCAGTGTCAGCGTCGGTCGATTTTCGGTGGCTTGTGTCGATCGATTGAACTGGATGAGTGTCGATCGATTCCGAGTAGTCAGATTCGTACTCGGCTCCACAGTGTCAAGCTGCAATGATTCCTGCATCATTGATTCTTCTAGGGATCGTCTGTGGCTTCTTGACTGGGATATGGTCGTAGTGGGCATTAGGATCGATAAGTGTTAGACACAACTGGTTGGTTTGCAAGTTGCACACTGCTCCCAAGAAAGCTCTCCCAAGTAGTAGAGAAGAGTTCCAGTTTAGCTTGATGTCCAAGACATGAAAATCTACTGGAACTAGGGCATTACCAATCTGAACCTCTAGGTCTCTCACAAATCCTCCTGAACTCTTCTGGGAACAATCCACAAAAGTGAACAATTCCTGTGAAGGCTCCACCTTCAGACCCAGAAGGTCTGCCATAACCCTAGGTAGGATGTTGACTGATACTCCTGTGTCGCACAAGGCATGTGGAAATTCAATACCCTGCACTGTGCATGGTATTACAAATTGCCCAGGATTACTCTTCTTCTTTAATGTAATCCTTCTCCTCATCTTTTCTCTTGCTTCACAGAACATTCTCCTAATGTCTTATTCTTTCTCTCTGGATTCTATGAAGAACATCCACAATCTGTGGCTGTAATAAGCTTCTTCGAATGGCTTATGTAGAGGAATTCTGAAGACTCACTTTTGGAAATTTTCCTTTTCCTTTTCATTAGCCCCCCTCTTCAGATGTCTCGCCACTTTTTTCTTTCTTCTCCTTAGGGTTCTTCCAGTAGAAACCCTATCTTCTTCCATAGGATCATCTCCATCAACTGAAGGCGTCATGACATGCTCTGGTGATTGTTCTGAAGGTTTAGGTTTGGGCTTGAGTGCGTTAAGTCGTGCCACATCTATCTTCAGCATCTGCACTCGGTACGTGATAGGGGCACATCGATCGATAGGCGGTGAAGGTTGTCAATCGATATTAGCTTCTGCGTGTCGATCGACGTTGCTGTTGGCATGTCGATCGATTCGAACATTATCAGGGCTGGGTGGATGTGGGTGTTTCACTGCGAACTCCTCGTGAAATAGAATCTTCACGGCATTTCAAGACGCGGTTGAATCCGTAGGCGTTGTCGATCGATGCTCTGGTACTCCTGTCGATCGATCTTGGTGGGTGTATGTCGATCGATGCTCGGTGGTTGGTGTCGATCGACACCAATGTGATCCGCTGAAACTCATCAGACTTTCTACCTCGAAATCGCCTTCTTGCAGCTTCTCTTCCTTCACCACTTGCCAAAAATCATCCTCAATAATGGCATTCACGTGGTGCTTCATCACATCATCCTCTACTCCTCTTGTTGAAGCTTCTTGCCTCCTAATAGCATATCCTGTCTGCAAAACCTGTTTCTCCATCTTCTTCACATGAGAACTCAAAGTCTCAAACTTCGTGTTCAGGTTGTTATAGACATAATCTATATTCCCATTGAAGTCCACTGTCATTCACTGCTGTGCCTCAAGAACCCTATCGAGCATATCTTCAATCTTGCTCTCCTGAGTAGGCGGCGGTGGCTTCTGGTAGTAGGAACTTCCAAAGTTTCTGTTGTTGCTGTAACTGTTGTTGTAGGGTTTCTGGTACTGCAAGGTTTGGTTGAAGTTACTCCTATTTCCATAGGAGTTTCTATTTCCACCCTCGTTTATTTGGAATCCATCTCCACCAATATAGTTTACTTCTTCTTCCTCTCCTTTACCGTCCACAGCTTATGCATCCTCAACAAAGCTGACCTGCTTCTTGAGAAGCTTGTGAACACTGTCCAGTTTTGCCTTCATCTCATCCATCTGATCATTCCCAAGGATGGTGGCAGATCTTTTCCTCTCAAAATCAGTGTTCTTGGTGCTATTGCTGGATGCTAGATTTTCAATCACCTTGACTGTCTCCTCTGGATTCCTGGTGTTGAAGTTTCCATTGCTGGAAGCATCAAGAGCCATCTGGTACTGCACCGCGATGCCTCTGTGGAAATTACTGAGCATCTGTACTTAATTGAATCTGTGGTGTGGACAGTCTCTCTGCTAAGACTTGAATCTGATCCAAGAGCCTCTGAATGATTCTGCAGGCTCCTGTGTGAATGTAGCAATCTTTCTCCTCAAGTTTTCAGCATGTGCCTCATCAAAGAAATTGCATAAGAATGCATTCTTGATTTCGCTCCAGGATTTAAGAGATCATGGTTGCAACGGCTTGAGCCAATGCAGAGCTTCTCTAGTAAGTGAATATCTGAAAAGCTTGCATAATAGGTAGTCTTCAAAGACTCCCTTGACTCTAATAGCAGATATCAGATCCTCGAACCTCTCCAGATGTTCCATAGGATGCTCGTGGGATAGTCCATGGTAGGGCAACTGTCCCACAAATGTGTATTACTGCGCTTTCAGCTCAAAATACCTCTCAATGGTAGGAGGAAGGATGGCTGATCTGTTGGTGTAGTAGCGATCAGGACGGTTGTAGTCAGCCAACGTCATGGGTTGCGCAGCATCATCTACAGGTAAGGTAGTACCTGTAGTAGTAGCATCAGTCTCAGGTATTTCAGCCCCCTGAGCGTCTATTCTCTAACTTGCTGCATTACGCAGATGACCATCATGGTCATGCAGGTCTGCATTGTTGTCCCGAACAAGTATCAAAGGCGCAACCATTGCTCGCGGTTCAGTATCGATCGATGTCCGAGATGGAATGTCGATCGACGTCAGGTGAAGGTTATCGGTCGACGGAAGGTTTGTGTTGTTGGTCGACAGGGGTGAGCGAGAATCGGTCGACAGAAATAGTGTCTCGGTCGACGGTGGTTGAGCAGAATCGAGCGACACGGAGTTGTTGTTGTCGGTCGATAGGGAGCGCGCTTCCATACGGATCGTGCATTCCAGACTTGCAGGATCTGGTGAGAATATCAGTTGTGGTTCCTTGTTGCATCTGGTACTGCTGGGCATGTACCTGAAAATCCAAGAAAGAAATTTCTGTCAGAATACTCAACAAAAATTAGAAAGTAGGCGATCAAAGCTCCCCGGCAACGGCGCCAAATTTGATACCACTCAAAGTACCCTAAGGAGTGACTTATACTCTCTCAAATAAGAAGTCGAGTTGTAGTACTTAGGGATCGAATTCACAAGGAGCTAGGGAACCTAGAGTTTCTAATGTGATTTGTTAAGCAAGATGTTTTAAGAGTTTTTAAAAGTAAATTGCAGATTATATATTGAAAAAATAATTGTTCAATAGCAAGTTTGGGGTTTTGGTGCTTAAAAAGGAAATAGCTAGACTTAGGGTTTTTATTCAGGAAAGTTGGAATTATAATCCTATAGATGCCTAATGAGTTGCATGCATGATAATGTAAAGCTCAACTATTTGATCAACAAGTCTTTCGGCCTTTGCGAGCATTGACTTGTTGACTATTAACTAGATCTATGATCTCAACTCTCGTTATATTAATCTATAGAAAGTGTCGATCGATAATCCAATGGGCGTATCGATCAATACACCTTTTGCACCGTCGATCGATTATTCAAGTATGATATCGATCGACACGCTCTAGTTAAGCTTTATGCACATGTTGAATGAATGCTTACTAAGCTTACTAGATCAGCTCTCGCCTTGCTCATAGTAAGAAACGAAGTTCAATTAGCATGTTTTCAGGATGAGAATTAGCTATAGCTTTTATCAATTAATCCTAGGACAAATTCTAATGATGATTATCACAACTCAGCAATCCATAGTTGAGGCTAATCCCTCCTAACCTATTTAAACCCTAAAATCTAACAAGAGAACTACTCAGACATGGCTAAGCAATTCATAACAATGGTTAGATATAAAAACTGCATAGAATAGATAAGATAAATGTTGGGGTCAAAATCGGTCACGACGGAATCGATGTCCGAAAGTCCTTAGAAAAACCGAATCTCGGTCAAAACTTCAAAAGCCGAGAAAACAAACAGCCGAATTGCGGACAACGGCCCATCTTTGGTCCCAAAAGACTTGAACCCAAAAACTGGTATGACGGTTTATCGCATCCGCGGGAAGAGATAAATGTCAAATTTCCGAATATAATCACAAAGAAGAACGAAATATGGAAAAGCCCGCTTCGCGGCAAATCTGGCCCGAGAAGAGGTAAACCGACCTAAGGAGCAGTATATAAGGAGGACCTAGGACGAAGAGAGAAGGAGGGCATTCTAAGAGAAAACTTAATACTTAGAGCAATTTAGGTTTTTTTCCGTTTTTTACTACCAAGCTGCGACTCGACTAGGTTAGAACTTAGGTGGCTAGACTAGCAAACATACCGACAACTCTCGTGGCCTATGATCTTACCTGTTGTTCACGCTCAAACGCGAATTCGGAAATAAGACCTCTTTGTTCTCTTTTTGCTCTTTTACGATTTATTACTTTCGAATCTTTCATATTGATTGTGTTGTGCGTGGCCCAGAAGATAACCGGGACCTTCAGGGAAGGCTAGGTTAACTTGGCTTTCCTCCGATTAACAAAACTCGACGGTGTGAATTTCGGTTCCCACAATAAATATCAATGGATTTCCAATCACGAATTATAACTTTGGATCTTCTCTCCTATCTATCAGTAAACAATAAAACACAAAACAAAAAGCACACTTTGTCTCTAACATGGCGGCAAAACTTATATAATTAGGGTAAAACTCGTCAGGGGCAATCTTGTAAAATAGTGAAATCTTGGGCTTCAAGTCGGTTGTGACCAAACGGGCTCTCTGCGCGCTTCGCTGTCGATTGACACAATGACTTGTGTATCGATCGATTCTAGCTCTTCAATATCAACCGATTGTCATCTCGATGGTCATCTCGGGTGCTTGCTCCAAATATCTTCAAAATGCTCCAAAATCATCACATATCTCCAAAACGTTCCCGATCTTATAAATATAATAAATAGGCTCTATAATAATATAAATATTAGTAAAAACACTTATAAACTATGGATGAAAATGGGTCAAATCCATAGTCTATCAATTAACAATTGGTATCAGAGCGGGTAACCTATGTCACTGGTGAAGATCCTGAAGGCAAGAGGAAAGAAGGGAAGACAGAGTCAGCAGGAAGCATGGTGGTTTAGTTTATGCTTGATCCTGAACAATATGAGCATTGGAAAGTGAAGATGAAGGCAAGCTTACAAAGTATTGATATGGATGTTTGGGCAGCAGTGGAAGATGGCTATGAAGTTTCCAAAACAGTAGATAAAGATGGTATTGTGGTCAACAAACCAATTGCTAAATGGACAAAGCATGAGAAGGAGATGTCAAGGTATAATGCAAAAGCTTTATGTGGTATTTTTACATCAGCCAAAAAGAAGCATCTCGATCTGATTCAAGGATGCAAGAATGCTAAAGAGGCGTGGGATATTCTGCAATTACAGTTTGAAGGAACTGAGAAGGTTAAGAGTTCAAGGATGGAATTTTCAAATCAAAATTTGAGAACATGAAGATGGAAGAACATGAATCCGTATCAGATTTTAGTTCCCAACTCAGTGAATTAGCACAAGAGGCTCGTGTTTTGGGCATGGAATACAAGGACAAGAAGCTGGTGAAGAAGTTTTTAAGGTGTCTACCAGAAAGATTTACAGCTTATAAAGCAGTAATGTTTGTGTCTCTTGATATAGATAAATTCAGCTTTCACGAATTTGTGGATATGTTAAAAGCTCATTAGATGGAGCTTGGTGGTGTGGACAATCATACTGAAGTTAACCTGGCAGTTGCTGAAACGACAAGTCAAAAATCAGAGAATGAAGATGAGATTAAAATGATTTGCGTGCTTCACCAAATACTACGGGAAGTGATACAGTGGCAAGGACATGAGAAAGTTGTTGTGAGCAAACAAAGGCATGAAGCTGGCGAGCCATGCGGTAATAATGAGGTGCAATGTTATAAATGCAGAGGATATGGACATTTCAAAAGGGAATGTCCAATGGCCAAGAGAAGAAGATTCAAAAGTTTTAGGTGCAGAGAAATTGGACACAATGAGATGCAGGAAAAAAAGATACCTCATAAGGACAAATGATAATGAATCAGAAAAAGACGAAGTGCTCGACCTAGTTGATTTTGGTGCACACAAAGATGAAGCAAGTACATCATCTGAATCAGATTCTGAATCTGAGAAGGGAAAATATGATGATCTCAAAGAGTGCTACAAACAAGTGTGTGGAACGTTAGTAAAGCTTGGAAAGGAGAATATGGTGCTAGTAAAAGAGCAGAGACGTCTTGAAGCACTTATTGAAGTTCTACAAAAGGACTTGCAAATTGAGAAAGAAGAAACAAGACATGCTTGTGTTAAACCTAGGTGAAACACAAAAAGGAAAAACAGAGAGTGTATCCATGTCTACAATGAAGCCATTAGTTAAGATGTATGCAAGGACTACTTCATATGGAAAGACTGCAATGAAGACTGCAACTGCGACGAGAACTGCTTCATCGTCTGCTACAAGGAAAATTCCAGAGGTAAAGAGTGTATCTCGGCGACCCTTCGTAGATGTGTGTTATCATTTTGGAGTTGTTGGGCATATCAGGCCAAAGTGTTTCAGGCTATTGAGGGAGAATCATCAGATTGAGATAGTATATGATATGAGGACTCATGGTCCAACATGTTATTCCTGCGGAGTTCAAGGACATGTTCGACGTAATTGTTTCAAGTTGATTGAACAAAGGGGCACATGTTCGACGTAATTGTTTCAAGTTGATTGATCAAAGGGGCACATCAAAAAGTGGGGACAAAGAAGCTTGTCAGGAAGTACGTCGGGACGTACGACAAGCAGTACGGCAGGAAGTTCTACATTGGGTAGCTGTGAGTAACAAGCCGAAGGTTGTACATCAGTGCACCAACATGAAGGTAAGACAAGAGGTTCTGAAACATGGTTGTGCATCTGGTACAAGAAAGGAGACTGAACGGTGCATCGGCAACTTTGTCAGGCCAAACAAGAAGCAACATCGAATGTGCAGTTGGTTCTATGGGAAGGTTGGACATAAGAAGGTGGAGTGTTTTGCTAATGAAAAGAGCAGAAACATGGCCAAGAAGATGAACAAGACGTTCATTAAACCCAAGAGGGTTGAAGATGTGTTTTTAGCCAAGAGTGGCTTACTTGATGAGATCAAGGATGAGACATCAAAAGAACGGTGCCGCTCTGGTAGGAGTAATCTTGAGGTTGATCAAAAATCATCTAGTCTAGAGCCAGGACACAGAGTTGTTTGTGGTATAAAGGAGAAAGAGATTGAAGTACGTCAGGAAGTGATGCGAGGTGATCATCAGAAGGGTGATAGTGAAATCATTCCAAGACAATAGCAACGAGTGCAAAGTGCACTCCGTGTAGATGAGGAGGGGATCATGGTCAAGAAGATGACACATGAAGCAAGCCAGGTCCTCAGCAGAAGCTGGTGGAAGGGTAGTTCGACAGGTGCGTCAAATCGTGATGCATGACTTGTAATCTATTTCGCTGCAGCAGGGGCTGTATAATAACTACGCATGAAGAAGCAGATGGGTCTGTTTGTAAGTCTTGACATCTAAGCATCTGTTTTAGCTTAGCATGCAATCAAGCAGGGGGAGAATGGTGACGTTCCTCCAAAGAATGCATATCTCATGGGGGAGAAAAGCATGATGTGGTGCACATCTCGTGGGGGAGAAAAGCACATTTGGTATGGACGTTTCCAGATGAGGAATGTGGTTATTGAACCAGAAGAATGTTGTGCTTGATCGGCACACAAAGATAAAAGGGGGAGATTGAAGATGCAAGATGTCTGCCCTGAAGTAGTCGCTGACGTAGTTGCTGACGCAGCCAACATGTTGAGTGGTGAAGACCATGTGGTGTCAAGATGCTGAGCTGGAGTCGTGGAGACTTGGAGAGCAAGGGAGTATCTTGGAGAAAAGGCAAGAGGAATAAACTTGGGGAGCAAGTTTATGACGTAAAGGAAGTGGAATAAGTGCAATTCCAAGAAAAGGAAATATTCACTTATTGATATGGAAGATTTCCATATTCTTGATGCCTTGGAGAAAAGGCATTAAAGAACGTGGAGTTAATGATTAAACAGCTCAGAGGGTCGTCAGGATACACGGAGGCTGATTTTATAGAGAGAGAAAGCTCTTGAGTGTTGTCTTGATTGTGCTGAAGTAGTTGTTGAAGTACTTGACGGAAGAGAGACATAAGCGTTTTAGCTTAGGAATATTTCAGTAGTGTGCATTAGGGTGTAAACACTAGACGTGTAAAAGCTGAATTAAGCAAATCTTGTAATAGATTGTTTAAAAGAGATTCTAATAAAGCATAAGTGTTTGCTTGTAGTGTTTTGTCTCTCGGTTTACTTTATGAAGTACTATTGTAGTGTCTCCTTTGCATTTACAGCAGTTACAAGAGTGGTTTATCTTCTAGTTATCTCTCCAGCAAAGGCTGCCATGAATCAAGCACTATATGAAGTTTGGATGGACATGAAACCGTAGGTAAACCATTTAAAGGTTTTTGGCAGTGTAGCATATGCTTTGGTTGATATTTACTCAAAGTTAGATGATAAGTCTGTGTAATGTGTCTTCTTTAGGTATTGTTCTCATTCCAAAGCATATAGAGTTCAATGAACGGAATATTGTGAGAAGAAATGTTGTGTTTTATGAGGAAGCAGAAATTAGTTGTGGAGTGAACATAATATGATTTAACATATTCATATAGAATTTGAAGAAGAATCACAAGGGAATGTGATCACTCTACCACCGAGTCCACAAGGGAATGTGAACACTCCACCACATAATCCACAAACCTCTCCAATTTTGAGTCCTGAAGTAGCACTTCTCAAGGATCAAGTTCATCCAACAACTCAACTCCAAGGATGTTCAAGTCTCTAACTGAGATTTATGAGTCATGTAGCTTTGCTTGTATGCTTCTGACCCTCTTTATTTTGAAGAATCAGGAAGTTCTCTTGAGTGGCAGATTGCAATGAAAGTGAAGATGCAATCGATTGAGAAGAATTCTACATGGGAATTACTTGATGCACTAGAAGGGAAGAATGTAATTGGCTTAAAGTGGGTATATCGAACAAAGTACAACAATGATGGAAGTGTACAAAATTACAAAGCTCGTCTTGTAGCAAAGGGATATGCACAAACAGAAGGGATGCACTATTAAGAGACGTTTTTACCGGTGGATAGTTTTGATCCTGTAAAACCTTTTATGGCTTTGGCTGCACACTTTCACTTGCATGTTTTCAGCTTGATGTCAAGTTTGTATTATGAATGTTGATTTGGAAGAATAAGTTTGTGTTTCACAACCTGAAGTTTTGCTTTAAGTGGAAAAAAAGATAATGTATACATGCTGAAGAAGCGTTGTACGGGCTGAAGTAAGTGTTTTGTGCCTGGTACATCAAAATCACTATGTTATTTCTTTAAAATGGATTCAAGAAAAGTAAATGTGATGCTAACCTTTACGTGAAGAGTGTACATGCTGAAGAAAGCGTTGTCTGGGCTGAAGGAAGCGATGAGTGCATGATACATCAAGATCAATATGTTTTGTCTTGGAATTACATTCAATAAAAGTGAAAGTGAGCCACCC
Source organism: Brassica napus (assembly GCF_020379485.1). Taxonomy (NCBI): domain Eukaryota; kingdom Viridiplantae; phylum Streptophyta; class Magnoliopsida; order Brassicales; family Brassicaceae; genus Brassica; species Brassica napus. Next base: position 37,278,048 of record NC_063452.1, on the reverse strand, counting down.
TTTACTTGAATAAGCAAGTTAACAATGATTTATTTATGGTTTGTACCTAACATTTATTATTTTTCCGGTGTTGTGTCTAGGTATATGCAATTGAACCAAAAAACATTTTGGAGCAGCTCCAAACATTCGTTGTTACGTTCTTTGAACAATTGACTATAATATGTGGTACTTCAATTTGTGCAACTTCAAACTCATTGGTTACACAAACAATGACTGAGCAAGAAGTTTGAATGATCGTAAAAAGCAAGAAACAATGGCACTATAATCGTCTGAGGCAGAGTACATCGCAGCTGGTGCATCAACAAGACAAGTTTTGATGGATAAGGAAGTTACTAGCCAACTTTTTTCTTGAGTATAAGGAAACAATCACAGTGGTCAGGAAGCCAACATTTCATAGCAGAACCAAGCACATATATGTTCATCATCATTTCATTCGATAGCTTGTCGCAAAAAGAAGAATCACAATGAAGTTTTGTGAAACCAATGAACAAGTAGCTGACATTCTCACAAAAACAAAACTTTAAGCAAAGCATTAGTTCTCTTGGTGTAAGTTGGGTGTGTTACTTCGAATCAAGGATGTATGTTGATTGATTCAAAGTCAACAAGATGTTACGAGTTATTGGTTTGTGGCTTACACTAATGAGTAATTTTCCAGATATTAGGATTTGTTACTTAGGTTGTGTTCCTTTTTTGACATCAAAAGGTTATTCTATTACTTAAATGAGAGGTGGTCTAGGGATTAAAACATAATAAAACAACTAACAAAATGTATTATTATATTTCGGATTATGTAGCTAGGACTACGAGATCTTTCTATAGAGAAATTTATTTTATTGGTTGTTTCATTCTGGTTACCCAGACTACCTCGAATCTAATTAATAGAATAATCGTTCGTCCTAAAAAAGAAGAATGTATTATTATATTACTTAGGTTGTGTTATCTTGAGGTTATGGGTAATTATTATATATAAATTTAAACTTTTATCCAATCTGAATCGAACATATTATATTCGGTTCCCTCTATCTCCCAAATTTCCCAATGATATAGGGAGAACCATTCAACATGGATTTATGTGCTAAGGAGAAAACTGGGTAGTGGATTTACATATGTGGAGTTGTTTATAGCCAAATAATTAAATTAGGTAAAGGTAATAGAAAATTATTTTTCGTTAATCAATACAAACAGTATTCAAATAATAATGACAACATGTTGGTGTGACCCTGATCAGCTCTATACTAAAGAACATGAAGTCAAGGAAAGAAGGAGCTAGGAAATGGATCATGACACGACCTGATGAGCTTTATGGAAAGCTAAAAGGCTTGATCCATGAGGTACTGGACCGAGAAAAGGCTATGGGCCTTGATGTGGCCTTTATAAAGCATGGACTGACTTTAAACAATCATGGACGACATGTGACAACCCTTATTGACAAGGAAACGGATAGGATGAAGCTGGTTAGACAGGAAATGGAATGGGAGATTCAGTCTGATCGAGAAATGGACTGGTCAAACCGACATATGCGAGAATTGAGTTGGAAATGGAAGATTGAGAACCAGAGCAGGAAATGGAACATGATGAGGACCTTTATAATCCAAATGAGCATAAGGAGCAGCTTGGTCGGACTTGGAACAAGATGGATCGAGCCCAAGAAAGAGTTGTTCCAAAAAGGCCTTTATCGGCCCAAAAAGTGGAAGGACAAGCCAGCTTGGTTTATGATTGGCCCAATATGATTATTCACGACCACTATGGTCTATTTTAAGTGTATTTGGTTTTATTATTTATGTAAACTCATTAGGAAGAGGTTTTGGGCTTTATAAACCCATTAGGAGTCAGTTTGGTGTTTTAAATCAATTAGCAATATGATTTGGTTTTGGTTTTCCTAAACCACATTGGTTTAGGCTTAGGATTTTATGTTTTATGCTTTTAAACAGCAGCACCACGTTCATGTAATCAATCAATCGACATTTTTCTCAACTTCTTTGTTTTGAGTTTTCTCTCAATTCTGCTGGTGTGTAATATCCAGCTTGGGTTCTCTGATTTGGTGTGTCATATCCAGATCAGAAGCCTTGGAGTATCAGGAGGCGAGCCATCTCTCTTGTGTCCCACATCAATCCACAAACCTTGATACAGATCGAGTCTTTGATTCTCTGTTTGCAAGGATTATATCTGTGATCCATCCTAGACACTAAGCAGGGTGATCCTGTGTCTGTGGAGCAGAAAAAAACATCTTTATAGCATCCCATAGCTCTAAGGAGAAGACCATATCCATCACCTTTCATCCACCCACGCCACCTTCAAGTGATCCAGGGAGAGACAGTCCTATCCAGGGCTACACCAAGTGGTATCAGAGCCTCTTGAGGGTTAGGGTTTGAAGTTTTAACAAGGGAGCACGAAATCTATCAGTTAACAAGCTGTATTCTATGTCTGGATATGAACAAGAGCTTACAATTCCATTCTTCTATGGAAAGATTGATACAGAGGCATACCTTGATTGGGAAAAGAAGATGGAGTTTCTCTTTGGACTCCAATACTACACTGAAAAGAAAAAGGTATGTCTAGCAGTCAATGGACTCTGTGGAAGTTCATTCTCATGGTGGCAGAGAGTTTCTCAGACTAAGAGATTTGAAAAACAACCACAAATTATTTCATGGGTGGAGATGAAGACCTTGATGAAGAAGAGGTTTGTCTCGCAGTGGAAACTTCCAAAACTAAAACCAGAAGCAGCAACAAAGCTTACTACTTTAGATCAGCCTCCCTATTGGTCTGAATTGCCATTAAAACCGGCTGAGAGAAGATCTGTGGTTCCTGTTCTATCATTGAAACAAGAGGAGGAAAAGCTGCAAGCTTCTATATTAGCTTCTCCAATAAAACAGATTGAGGAGAGTCATAAAACTGAACCAGAACCAACAACTCTTTGTTTAATACTAGAGGAGGAGGCAGAAGTTGCAGAAGCTGAGTGTGGCCACGTGCCTGATCAAATAAAACAAGAAGAAAAAGTTCCTCGAGGGTCATCTAAAGCTCTTGAATTGGTGCTTCCTACTGTTGAGCAAGGTGATAACTTTAAGTCTTTAGCTTGTGAGTTACTAATCAGACCTTTGGTATGTCTTCAGCTCAGCTTAGTGGAACATCTAAGAGTTGTTAAGGGCCTGGAGCAAGTTGTTTTTGAACCAGGAGGAAGCTTCAGTGTTAGTATAAGAAGTAACAACAATCTGGTGCAGAAAACAGTTTCATACAAGCTTGATCTGCAAGGTTTCTTCACTCCTGAAAAACAAGATTTGAGGTCAAATCTTTTTGAAGGGAGAGAGGATGGTGTGATCTTGAGTATCTGCAGTAAAAATAGAGGAGAAACAGGAGGTAACACGCCCTTGATCATTCCCATAACTGATCAGAACCAGCTTAGATCAACAAAACAGAAACTTGCTGTGGTTAAAAAGATGCTAAATCTTGAGAATGAATATGGGGATCATTACACACGACCACCAGACCCTATGCAGCATGAGAACCAAGTTATAATGAGCATTGGGCAAGGTGTATTGAGAGAAATCATAGATATTTTCCTAGAAAACCACAAGGAGCTAGTTCGGCCACCATATCAATCAGCAAGGTTTCTGCTTGTTTTTAGAGATCTAATGCTCTCATTCTATCCGGGAGAGCATAGAACACATGCTGAGCCAGCCATGGTTGAGGCGTGCTTATGGAGTAAATGGAGAGAAGCTTTTGCAGCAGCAGCTGGTTATGAGTTAAATGGAAAGGAAAGTCTTGTTTGCTACATACTAAGGCATGTGAGGGGCTTAGAGATGATTGAGCAAGGTTCCAAGAGCTCTCTGAAGCGTGGAAAAGGATTGCAGTCTTGGGTATTTGATCCAGGAGATGATCATGTTTCTATCATCTTACAAGTCTCGGATTTGAGGACAAATCCTTTTGAAGGGAGAGAGGATGGTGTGACCCTGATCAGCTCCATACTAAAGAACATGAAGTCAAGGAAAGAAGGAGCTAGGAAATGGATCATGACACGACCTGATGAGCTTTATGGAAAGCTAAAAGGCTTGATCCATGAGGTACTGGACCGAGAAAAGGCTATGGGCCTTGATGTGGCCTTTATAAAGCATGGACTGACTTTAAACAATCATGGACGACCTGTGACAACCCTTATTGACAAGGAAATGGATAGGATGAAGCTGGTTAGACAGGAAATGGAATGGGAGATTAAGTCTGATCGAGAAATGGACTGGTCAAACCGACATATGCGAGAATTGAGTTGGAAATGGAAGATTGAGAACCAGAGCAGGAAATGGAACATGATGAGGACCTTTATCATCCAAATGAGCATAAGGAGAAGCTTGGTCGGACTTGGAACAAGATGGATCGAGCCCAAGAAAGAGTTGTTCGAAAAAGGCCTTTATCGGCCCAAAAAGTGGAAGGACAAGCCAGCTTGGTTTATGATTGGCCCAATATGATTATGCACGACCACTATGGTCTATTTTAAGTGTATTTGGTTTTATTATTTATGTAAACTCATTAGGAAGAGGTTTTGGGCTTTATAAACCCATTAGGAGTCGGTTTGGTGTTTTAAATCAATTAGCAATAGGATTTGGTTTTGGTTTTCCTAAACCACATTGGTTTAGGCTTAAGGTTTTATGTTTTATGCTTTTAAACAGCAGCACCACGTTCATGTAATCAATCAATCGACATTTTTCTCAACTTCTTTGTTTTGAGTTTTCTCTCAATTCTGCTGGTGTGTAATATCCAGCTTGGGTTCTCTGATTTGGTGTGTCATATCCAGATCAGAAGCCTTGGAGTATCAGGAGGCGAGCCATCTCTCTTGTGTCCCACATCAATCCACAAACCTTGATACAGATCGAGTCTTTGATTCTCTGTTTGCAAGGATTATATCTGTGATCCATCCTAGACACTAAGCAGGGTGATCCTGTGTCTGTGGAGCAGAAAAAAACATCTTTATAGCATCCCATAGCTCTAAGGAGAAGACCATATCCATCACCTTTCATCCACCCACGCCACCTTCAAGTGATCCAGGGAGAGACAGTCCTATCCAGGGCTACACCACATGTATAGTGATAGACCATGGATTTTACCATTATTAGCCATGGTATATAAGTGTTTTAAGGTATATTTACTAATATATAGAGTCTATTTAGAGTAATTACAGGTTCAGGTACTTACTGGAGAAAAATGATGTATTTGAAGCTATTTGGAGACTTTTTGAGCTTTACTGCATGATTGATTATTTATCAGAATATCGAACGACGGACACCAAGAATAATCAATCGATGAAAGACTTGCATCATCGACCACCCGCGAGTTGATGACAAATTAGAAGATTGCAAGTTTCACAAAAATTTCAATAATTACATTCTAAGTCCATGGCCGCCTGTTAAGCTATAATATTAGGGTTTTGTATCATTTTAAAGGCAGAATTGCCTAGAGACCTTTTAGACCTAGTTTGGAGAGAACAAAAAGCCACCATTGGAGAGAGAGCTTAGGATTGGAGAGATAGATCTAAACTACAAAACAGAGAAGATCTTGAACTGCTTTGCTTTCATTTACTTTATTGCTTACTCTTGTTTTTCACTTTAATTAAGTATTATTCAGACCATCATAACTATGTGTTTCATGAATATGTCTCAGTAGTCCTTACTTTTAGATTTAGGTTTCTCAATAGGTTGACAAATGTATTACTGACTCAAACTATTGTTAGGGTGTTTAAAAACATAGTTCTTCATCTAGTTATTCTTAAAGCTAAGTTTAGGATTGATCACCTTCAAACTTAGATCTTAGGATTAATTGAGTTCAAGTCATTGTTTGTCTCAATACCTGAAAATAAACTAGTATGATCTAACTGACTAGATACAAACGAGAGTTGATCTAGTGAGTTAGAGAATATAAATCAAACCCGTCCGTAAAGTTTTGTGGAAGAAGCATCGATCGACGCAACAATAGTTCTGTCGATCGATATTTTGAAAGGTGTATCGATCGATGTTCTTAACGAATCTTTCTCACTATTGATATACGATAGTTGAAATCCGAGATCCAGATTATATAATCAGATTAGATTCTATCTTAGTTTGAATTCAAGAACAATTAATATTAATAAACCCCTAAAAACCCAAATTAAGTATTTACTTATCATACCTGAGAACATACATGAATCTAGTTATTCTCCCGACTGTTAAGAAGCTCAAAACCAACCAATCGAGCAATAACCTTGCTCACCAATTCATTTACTGCTTTAAAACCTATAAACCAATTAATCTAGCCTATTTCAAAGACCATAATCTATTGTGTAATCCTAGAGTCTCTGTGGATTCGATCCATAAGTACTACATCTGAACTTTTTATTTGAGAGAGTAATTCACTCTTTAGGGTAATTTGAGTGATATCATATAACAAAAATAGTTTATAGATTTTTAGAAAGGATTTTTATTGATCATAGCACAATTTCCAGATACCTGGAAAGAAAATGATGGTTTGAAAGAGGTACCAGAGACCGCAATAAAGATGCGAAACAACAAAATACAAAAAAGGAAAAGAAGTTAAGCTAGAGTGCACAACTCAAACAAATACATTATTAATAATGTCTAAATAAGACTCCCTACTTAAATTGGTTTTGGTTCTCGAGATCCTTGTTGTTCTGATCTTTCAAACTGGCCATATTCTGGTTCTTGACCTTGGTCTCTTGAATCTGAGACTCGGGAACATCGTGAATAGCAGGCGGTGGATGAACCGCTGTATCCGAAACTGGAGTGGGCATAACGGAGGTTAGCTTTGTCATGTCAATGGAATGGTCGGTCACCGTTTTGGATTTCTCTGTTTTCTCAGCCACCGGAGTTTTGTAGTACTTGAAGATTATGTAGAGAATCATTTGAACAGCTCCTAAGAACGCGCCCAACACATTTGGAAGCTTCAATAGTTCAAAATTAGATGTAAAGGACATTAATATTCCATTTATCGCCGACATACAATGTTGCACAAAGAAAAATTACCGACATCGCAACAGAACAAATTACATTTGGTGTTTCTAGTATTCTACTTTAAATTTAGTGGGTCCAATTATTTATATAATGCTAATCATATGCGTACGGTTTACAATCATATATTCGTCGACACGGCATTCATATTATAGTATCGTACCAAACAGCCTTTGCATATGTAGTTAGAATAAGCTAAAATGAACAAAGGTAAAGTGGTACACTACTCATTTTACTTCATTGCGAACCACCCATATATTCTAATCATATAATGTTGTGCGGTCTTTTTTATACGCTTAAAAATTACCGAAACTGAATTAAATAAGAAAAACTCACCGCAACGTAGAAGTCTTTAATAGCGAGACCGTAGAAGAGCCATGTGACGGCGCTAAGTGTAAGAAACAACGATAAAGAGAATGGCATAAACTCCACACTTCTTGTTCGTATAACCACTCTCTGCACCAATTTATCATTGTTTATTTTAATATTTTAATATATAATGCTCCACATAACCAGGAAAGGAAAGACAAGTAGACTATCTATTTAATATGAATATTTATTATGTTCTTCATAGGTATAATACGTAAACTTAACATGCTTCCTTCGCATAGATAAATCTTATTTTTTTACGCATGTCTAACACATACATAATACGTACCATGATACTTAAAGGAGCTGCGAAAACGATGACGGAAAATCCAACACAAATCCCTCCGAGAACTTTCTCACGTGTCGATCCTTTGGTTAACATCTCGCAGACAAGGACAATGGCGGCAAAACCCAAAAAGTTCAAGAGACCAAGAACCTTTAAAGTGGATATCTGCAACATCATTTCAATAATCTATCTGTGAGAAAACCAGATAAAAAGGCATTTATATATGTGTTCGTATGTGCATGTCTATGATTAACGTGAAAGCGGAAAAAAAAAGTATTTTAACATACTCTAGTTTTCTTGTTAGCATAGGTTATGAAAAGGACGATGTAGATGGTTTCGATGAAGCAGCCAACAGCGTTTATTGTGATGAGAAGCAAGCCTGAGCCATCTTTTTGCATAGCATAGTAAATCCAAAGCAATGCGCTAAATAGCGCTGAAAGATAGGGAAGAGACTGAAATCCTTCTGTAGATTTCTTCTTGCATATCCTTACAAAGGTCGGTCTACATAAGATTGAAAGTTGCACAAAAAAAAAAAAGTCTACATAAGATTGAAAAGAACTTTTAACTAACTCGATAGAAAGACAAGAAAAAAAAAGAGAGTGACTAAGAACATGTTGATTCTTACACTGGGGCTAAGAACACGACGAATGATATAATGTTACCTGAAAAAATTACAGCGTAGAAACATTATGACTTTATCATATAAACAGTATCATTCAAAATGTTATATAGAGCTTGCCCCTATAGATTTGATATGCAACCGAAATTATGAATGCTTATATATACGTACCCATGATTCCGAACACAAATGCCCATACATTGTGAGGTAGAGCCATTTGTTTCTGCTTTCTTGATTATTTCTCTCTCCTTTTTGGTCGGATTATTGACAAAAACTATGAACGGGAAAAGAAATATCTAAGACCAAGTGAAAGAGCGAGATAGAGCTCTTGAAGACTCTTCTTTCTCTTGAAAGCCAAGCTCTAGTTTTGTGAGTTTTAGCTATGAAACAATGCCAACCATAGCAGATATATATAGAGGGTTCACATGTGAAGGGGTGTAGTGTTAATATGTTTAGAACGACATCGTTTCCAGAGTAATGAGAGAAGGACAGGTCACATTATTGGTCTCAGATATTTTCAGTTGATGTTTTCTTTTAAATAAAAGTTGTATTATATTTTCATGTGGCAGCACTCTTGGTGTCTATTAAATTAGAATCAAACTTTATACCACAAAGCTATGTTTATATTTGTAGTATCGTACTCATACGAATGATCTAAAAATTACTTTCTTTAAGAAACAAAACAAAAAATAAAAGAAATTGGAATAAAGAGTGGTCGATAGAGGTTTTATTAAAGTCACTAATGAGTGGTTACTTAGTATTTTCGCGGCGTAACCAATAAGCCCGTTGTTCGGCTGCTATATTTCTAGCTAATTACCAATTAAAGAAGTATAGATCACTATGATTTTGATTTACTTCAAATCATCTTTTAAAGTTTTTGATTCCCTAATAGCTAATTAGCGAGGAGGGGGAGTTGATCGAGCTTAACGATTCCATCAGAGCCCCACACTAAAAGCGAACTGTGCTGTTTTTTTAGGTTAGTGTTATTCAATGTTGAAACTTTATTTTCACTTACCAAAGTAACTCAAATCGTTATTAGCCGTAAGCCTGGGACGGATCGGATATCCGGGCAATTTTAAGGTATCCGGATTCGGATCCTTATCCGGCGGATCCATAATTTTATTATCCTTATTCGGATCCGGGGTTTCGGATATTCGGGTGTCGGATATCCTTCTAAAAATTGTAATATCCGGCGGATATCCGGATCCGGATTTGGATCCTTAAAATAAATAAAATAATAGTAATAATATATATAAAATATTAAAAATAATTTAAAAATAAAAATATATAATGTTTTTAATTATTTCTATGTATAATATTACAAAATTTACATAAAATTTACATATACTATTATAAAAATGAAAATATATTATAGTTATTACTATTTTTGAAATAGTTATTAATAAAACTTACAGATCCGGATATCCGGACTAAAAAATCAAGATATCCGGATCCGGATCCAGCTTTGACGGATCCAACATTTTATTATCCGGATCCGGATTCGGCCCCTCCGGATATCCAGATTTTCGAATCGGATCCGGATCGAATCTCGGATCGAATCCGGATCTCGGATAAAAGTTCCAGGCTAAATTAGCCGTATGAATTTGCTGAATAATAAATATGATTTATGTTGTAACAATAAAGAGTTTATTGTATTAAACAATATCTTAAAAGGCCAGATAGGGCGGTCCAACAGCGAGTACTACCATTAAAATTCCTAACCGTGATCGCTCTTTTTTTTCTGGTAAAATGTGATCGCTCCTTTTTTAATGTACCAGTCAACTTAAACATTTACACTGGATTTCCGTCACTATGTATATATTATGATTTTGGGTTAATCTTATATTCCCGATTAATCATTAGTATCTGTACAAGCAGGGGCGGATCTACAGTATACAGAAAATATAATCCCTGATACTGATGCTACATGATCGGCCAATGCCCTTGGTCGAGCAGCCTCTTCTACAAGTTGAGCAGCTCCTATAGCATCAGTATCAGGTATTACATTCCTCTGAGCGTATAGTTTCTGACCTGTTGCATTACGCAGATGACCATCCTGGTCATACAGGTTTCCATTCTCGTCCTGTCTCAGAATAACAATCGCAACCATGTTTCGCGACTGATGATCGATCGATGTACGCAGTGTAGTATCGATCGATGTAGATCGGTCGACGATGAAGGTCGGATGTCGGTCGACGGTTGGGTGCGAGAATCAGTCGACGTGAAAGCTGCTGCGTCGAGCGATGTGGAACGTTGGTCTTTGCGGATTGTTCGTTCCAAGTGACCAGGATCTTCTGAGAATAGCAGGTGTTTGTCCTTGTTGCTTCTGGTACTGTTGGACATGCACCTGAAAAGACAAGAAAAAATTTTTGTGTCAGAATGGGGGTAGAGAAAAGAATAAGAATCAATAACACTAAATCTAATAGCGATCAGAGTTCTCCGGCAACGGCGCCAAATTTGATACCACTCAAATTACTCTAAGGAGTGAATTACTCTCTTAAATAAGAGGTTCAGTTGCAGTACTTAGGGATCGAATCCACAAGGAGCTAGGGAACCTATTAAATCTAGTCAGGTTATTAATTCTAAGTGTTTGTTGTTTTATGGTTTAAAAGTAAATAGCAATCCTAATTGAGGAAGTCTATTGCTCGACTAACAAGATGATTGGGGGTTTAACTTTATTGGAAGATATTAGATACAGGGTTTCTATTCAGACGTTAGAAATTATAATCCTATAGATGCCTAATAGTTGCATGCATGATATATTAGAGCTCAACTCCTTAATCACAGTGATCAGCGATGGCAATGTTTCACTGGTTAACTAACTAGATCTTGGATCTCAACTATCGTCTTTTGATCACAAGAAAGTGCCGATCGATGATCCTATATGGATATCGATCGATACACCTTTCGCAATATCGATCGATTGTCAGAAGAAAATATCGATCGATAGCTTCTAGCTAAGCCCTAGGCGCGGGTTGATAATGCTCACAAGTCTCCTAAATCAGCGGTAGCAGTCCTAGCATGACATATTAGATTCAGGACATGGTGATCAAGGATGCTTGACACATGCAAATTCTTAGGTTCATGTTCTAGTTAGCAAGGCTAAAACAAGCATTAAGAACAATCAATCAATGAATATCACAACTCTGCAAATCTATAGTTGGGGCTAATCCCTCTAACCTATTTGAACCCTGAATTTAACAAGTAAACTACTCAGATATAGCTAAGCAATTCATGACACAAAATATAGATAAAAACTGCATATAATAGAATAAATGAATCAATGGAGTTACAATCACAAATCTCTCTATGATTTTCTCTCCTAAAACTCTCTCTCTCTCTCTCTCGCTGAAAGTAAGAATACAATGGTGGCTAAAGCTCTTCGCCTCCTAACACTTAGGAAAGTATATAACTATTAGGTAAAAAACTCGTCAGGGGTAATATTGTAATTTGGTTAAACCTTGGGTTTAAAGTTGGCTGGAACCAAGTCGCGCATCTCGCGTCTCGACATCGATCGATGGTACAGGATGTACATCGATCGATCATAATTTTCAATCATCGAGGCTTCTCTTCTGTATCGATCGACGGCACTGGATGTGCATCGAATGATTGCTTCTTCTTCGTATCGACCTCTAATGGTCAGCTCGGATGAAATCTCTTTTAAGCTCCTAAATACTCCATAATCATCACTTTACTCTAAGATACTGCTGAACCTGAAAACATACCTAATAGGATAGAATATATAATATATAGATAGTAAAACACTTATATACCATGGATGAAAATGGGTCAAATCCATGGTATATAAGTAGCACCGATCCTATTGTGACAGACGAGTGGAGAAGTAGGCTGGTCCGAAGCTTCAGATCGACTCGTTGTCTAGAGGATTACAGGCGAGAAATTGCGGTTCACTTCCTAGAAGGCGACGCGTATAACTGGTGGCGTGATGTAGACAAGCGTACCAATGGAAGTCTCGAGAGTTTTGCGGAGTTCGAGGTCGAATTCAACCGCAAATACTTTCCGGCTGAGACTTGGGACAGTCAGGAAGCTTAGTTTCTAGATCTGGTCCAAGGCCGCAGAACCGTACGAGAGTACGAAGAGGAGTTCAACCGACTCAGACGGTTAGTTGGAAGGGAGCTGGAGGACGAGGCAGTTCAAGTTCGTCGGTTCATCCGAGGCCTAAGGCCGGAACTGAAAACCCACTGCTTGATCCACACCTTAAACACCATCGGTGAACTGGTTGAACGAGTGGCTTTGTTGGAGTCTAACTTGGCTGAGGAAGCTAAGCTTAAGGCTAAGCCACAGTCTGGCCCGTCGGGCAAGACAAATGATAAAAAGAGAAAATGTGACCAGGTGGACGGAGGTAAGGAAATGTGGACGGAATCATCCAGGTGAGTGCTGGAAGGCCATGGGGGCTTGTGTTCGATGTGGCAGTATGGACCATGCGCTTCAAAACTGTACTCGACCGAGTCAGTCTGGTGGAAACGACTCGATGACTTGCTTCCAGTGTGGCAAGAGTGGACATTACAAGTCGGAGTGTCCCAAGCTGCAAGGAAGTCAGGGGAAGGGTCGTGAAGACACAGGCAAGTCGACCCAGAGCAAGCCGACCACAACACCTAGGGTGTATGAGCTGTCCCGAGACGACGGAGCTTCTGGATCGTTTTATTCAATTCTGGTAGTTTCTAAATTTATGTTTTTTCATTCAAGTAGAAATGTTTGGTCTGGAACCTAGAGTGACTAGGGGATTCTGGAACATAGAGTGTCTAGGGGATTCTGATGTGGGTCTCTTATAGGGACCCTCATGATTGGTTGTGTAAAAACCCATGTACTTTTCGACACAGGGGCTACACATAGTTTTGTGAGTCCGGAACTGGCCGGAAAGGGTCTTTTCTGTCTGGACGCTGGTGATAATTTTGGGATAGTGAGGGCGGCCGGTGGGAAGCCATGAACTCACTAGGTCTCATATCGAATATCCCAGTGTCAATTCAGGGAAAGGTATTCCATATGATTCTGGTCTATGTCCACCTAAAGAATCACGAGGTGATCTTAGGTATGTACTGGTTGGGAAAGTATCGGGCCACTCTTGATTACCATAAAGGTCGTGTGCAATTGGAGACTGGACTTCCCCCGATATAGTACCAATGTCTGTGTCCGGCTCAAGAGAAAGTAGTGGTTTCAGCAGTTCCTGCGATACGGATGCTTGAACAGGGTTGTCAGTCCTTTTTGGCTACAATTACAATTGTTGAGCCTGGCAATTTTGTCTGTCTGAAAGACCTTTCTGAGGATTCGTTGGTGTCCGAGTTCTAGGATGTGTTTTAGTCGTTACAGGGTTTCCCCCTGATAGGTCTGATCCATTCCTGATCGAACTGGAACCAGGGACAACTCCGCTGTCCAAGAGTCCGTATCGAATGGCTCCGGCCAAGATGGCAGAGCTTAAGAAGCAATTAGAAGAATTGCTGGACAAAGGGTTCATACGACTTAGTAGTTCCCCTTGGGGTGCACCAGTCCTCTTTGTGAAAAAAGGATGGTAGCAAGTGTGTGTGCATCGACTATCGAGGGTTGGACAGGGTAACTGCGAAGAACAGGTACCCATTGCCCAGGATAGACGAGCTTCTGGATCAGCTAAAAGGAGCCAGGGTTTCTAAGATCGATTTAGCCTCAGGGTATCATCAGATTCCTATTGAGCAAATTGATATTAGAAAGACAACATTTATAGAGCCGTTCGGTCTGACCAATGCACCTGCTGCATTCATGAAAATGATGAACAGCGTGTTCCGGGATTTCTTGGATGAATAAGTAATCATCTTCATTGATGATATTCTAATTTGCTCTAAGGATGAGGAATCTCATCGGAAACATTTGAGAGCTGTGCTGGAACGATTACGAGAACACAAAATTTATGCTAAACTCAGCAAATGCAGTTTTTGGCAAAAGAGTATTGGGTTCCTCGGCCATATTGTTTCTGACCAGGGCGCCTCAGTGGATCCATAGAAGATCAGGGCAATCAAGGATTGGCCCCGACCACGCAGTGCCACAGAAGCCAGAAGCTTCCTAGGGCTGGCAGGTTACTATAGAAAGTTTGTGAAGGGATTCACGAGCTTGGCTCAGCCTATGACACGGCTGACTGGGAAGGACATTAAGTTCACATGGTCTGAGGAGTGTGAGAGATGTTTCTCCGCGCTTAAGGACATGCTGACTAGCGCACCCGTCCTGGTTCTTCCGGAGGCAGACCAACCCTACATGGTCTACACGGATGCGTCCATTACTGGACTCGGTTGCGTGCTGACTCAACATGGGAAGGTCATTGCTTACGCGTCAAGGCAGCTGAAGAAACATGAGGGAAACTACCCCACCCTTGATCTTGAAATGGCTGCGGTAGTGTTCACCTTAAAGATTTGGCGATAATATTTATATGGGGCCAAAGTCCAGATACTTACAGACCACAAAAGTTTGAAGTATATATTCACCCAGCCTGAGTTGAACTTAAGGCATAGGAGCTGGATGGAGTTCGTGGCCGACTACGACCTGGACATTACTTACCATCCGGGCAAGGCTAACCTTGTGGCTGACTCCTTGAGCCGGAAGCAGGAGATGTAACGGTCGATAGCGGGACGAGCGAGCCAGACGAGGTGGGATGTTTTGTACGTTTAAATGCTTTGAGGTGATGGATAGACCCAACCTGCTTACCCGGATCCGAGCGGCCCGAGATCAGGACGAGAACCTGAAGACGATTGCTCGGAATGACCTGATTGAGTATCAAATCGCCAAAGACGGTACGATCTTAGTTCATGGTCGGATCAGCGTACCCAATGATAGGAGTTTAAAGGATAAGATTCCAAGAGAAGCTCATAAGTCCAGATTTTCGATCCATCCTGGAGTGACCAAGATGTATCATATTCTTAGACAGTACTATCATTGGATACGGATGAAGGTCGATGTGGCCGAATGGGTAGCCAAGTGTCATATTTGCCAACTCATCAAAGTCGAGCAACAAGTTCTGAGTGGAAGTGGGATCACATCACGATGGACTTCGTGACAGGGTTTCCACGACCAGGAATAGGAATGATGCGGTCTGGGTAACTGTGGATCGACTAACCAAGTCTGCCCACTTCCTGGCCATAAAAAAGACTGATGGAGTCGACCGGATTGTATGCAAGTACATTGACAAGATTGTGAGGCTACACGGAGTACCTTCAAGTATAGTTTCGGATAGAGATCTGAGGTTCACTTCTCATTTCTGGCAAGCTTTTCAGAAAGCGTTAGGAACAAGAGTGAACATGATTACGGCTTACCATCCCCAAACGGATGGGCAGTCAGAAAGAACTATACGGACGCTGGAGGATATGCTTCGAGCATGTGTCCTCGATTGGGGTGATTCCTAGGAGCGGCACTTGCCCTTAGTGGAATTTGCTTACAATAACAGTTTCCACTCAAGTGTAGGCATGTCGCCATACGAAGCTTTGTATGGACGGCCATGCAGGACACCGTTATGCTTGACCCAAATGGGGGAGCGCTGCATCATTGGCCCTGAGATCGTGGAGGAAACCACGGGAAGATCAAGTCTGTGCGGGACAAGATGAAAGCCGCACAGGACAGACAAAAACATTACGCTGACACAC
Source organism: Brassica napus (assembly GCF_020379485.1). Lineage (NCBI taxonomy): Eukaryota > Viridiplantae > Streptophyta > Magnoliopsida > Brassicales > Brassicaceae > Brassica > Brassica napus. The sequence continues at coordinate 37,262,169 of NC_063452.1, read as the reverse complement.
AAAGGAAAGAACTGGAGTTTGCAGTGAATGATATGGTCTATCTCAAAATGATTACCTTTAAAGGTAGAGTGCGAATTTCTGGTAGAAGGAAGTTAAATTCAAGATATCTGGGTCCGTTCAGAGTCATGGAACGAGTGGGCAGTGTGGCATATAAGTTGGACTTGCCATCTGAGATGGAAGCCTTCCATGACGTATTCCATGTCTCTCAACTTCGGAAGTACTTGCCGGATCAGGACGTCTTCGTACCAGAAATACCATCTGATCTAGGTACGAACTTAACTTTGGAGACAAGGCCGGTTCGGATCGTAGATAGGATGGAAAAAACAACGAGAAAGAAAACAATCCAGATGGTCAAGGTCATTTGGGATTGTAGCGGTCGAGAAGAAACGACTTGGGAGACAGAGGCTAGGATGAAGAACTATTTTCCAAAGATGTTCTACCTGTTTGTGTTGAATGAAACACATGAATCGGATTCGAGGATGAATCCATTGGAAGTGGGAGAGACTTGTTACATCCGTGATCCTAGATAAGGATCGACGGGACAGCCATGGTTCAAGGAAATGAACCAGCCAGTCTCACGACATAAAGGCAAGCGTTCCATGGCCAAGTTAGAAGGTTAAGGACTTAAGGAAACTTAGACTTAACCTTATACAAGTCAAAAAGTCAGCTAGGACGAGTAAGACGGTAGCTGGACGAAGTGAACGGGTAGCTCGACCAGCTCAACGAAGCTAGGTTAAGTCACTCCAGCTTGACCACTACTAAGTCAGCTCCACTAGCTGAACTACTAGCTCACTCAGCTGAGGCAGCGGGGAGTTAGCTCTTCTCAGCTCGACGGACTGTTTGGGTTTCGGGCCGATGGTCCGGGTCCGGGTCAGTGGCGGGCCGTGAGGTCCGGCCATGGGGCCATGGGCTGTTGGGTCTTTGGACAAGGCCTTCAGCTAAGTCCAGAAGGCTTGGGTAAGGGCTTGGGATTCTGTCCGACCCAAACCAAGTTGGTTTAGGCGATGGGTGATATCACTCAAATTACCCTAAAGACTGAATTTACTCTCTAAAATAAGATGTTCAATTGCAGTACTTGGGGATCGAATCCACAAGGAGTTAGGGAACCTAATGAATCTAAAATTTTAAGTAGGATGTTTCATGATTTAAAATGTAAATTTGCAGTTTTGTTGAGCAAGTAATTGCTCGATTGATTGGTTGAGGTTTTGGTGCTTAAAAAGAAATAGCTAGACTTAGGGTTTTTATTCAAGAAACCTGGGAATATAATCCTACAGATGTCTAATGAGTTGCATGCATGATAATGTAAAGCTTAACTACTAAATCAACAAGTCAATCAGCTCTCGCATGTCTGGACTTGTCTATTAACTAGATCAAATGACCCAAACAAATGTGTTCGATCAATAGCAGTGTCTATCGATGATCCGATAGGGATATCAATCGATACACATTTCACTCCGTCGATCGATTATACAGTATGGATATCGATTGACGCGTTTCTAGTTAAGCTTTATGCACGGGTTGAATGATCCTTTCTAAGCTCACTAGACCAGCTCTCGCCTTACTCTTAGCAAGAAACTTAGCTCAGTTAGAATGTTTTCAGGATGAGAATGAAGCTATCGCTTTTATCTATCAATCCAAGGGCATGTTCTAGGTAGCTAATCGAGAAACATGTATTAATGACAATCCTAATGACTATTATCACAACTCAGCAATCTATAGTTAGGGCTAATCCCTCATAACCTATTTAAACCCTAAAATCTAACAGTAGAACTACTCAGACATAGCCAAGCAATTCATGAAAGAAATTAGGTAAGAAAACTTCATTAGAATTTTAAATAAATATTAATGGAGTTCCAATCACAAATTATAACTTTGGATCTTCTCTCCAATCTATCAAAATCCTAAAAACCATTTGCTGAAAGTAATAAAACTAGAAACACAAGAAAGCACACTCTTCCTCTGACATGGTGACAATGCTTATATAATTAGGTTAAAACTCGTCAGGGGTAATCTTGTAAATTGGTGAAGACTTGGGATTCAAGTCGGCTGTGACCAAACGGACTTTCTGCGCGCTTCGCTGTCGATCGATGTTCTGATGTGAACATCGATCGATATTTGTTTCTCACTATCGACCGATGGTCGAGCTCGATGGTCATCTCGGATGCTTGCTCCAAATATCTCCAAATTGCTCCAAAATCATCACTTATCTCCAAATCACTTCTGATCTTATAAATGTATTAAATAGACTCTATAATATAATAATTAGTAGTAAAAACACCTATAAACTATGGGTGAAAGTGGGTCAATTCTATGGTCTATCAACTCCCCCAGACTTACCCTTTTGCTTGTCCATGGTCAAATCCATGGTCTATCAAATCCATGTCTGGCTTTGTCTATTAACTAGATTTAATGACCCAAACAAATGTGTTCGATCAATAGCAGTGTCGATCGATGATCCTATAGGGATATCGATCGATACACCTTTCACTCCTTAGATCGATTATCCAGTATGGATATCGATCGACGCGTTTCTAGTTAAGCTTTATGCACGGGTTGAATGATGCTTACTAAGCTCACTAGATCAGCTCTCGCCTTAGTAAGAAACTTAGCTCAGTTAGAATGTTTATAGGATGAGAATATAACTACTCCTTTTATCTATCAATCCAAGGGCAAGTTCTAGGTAGCTAATCCAGAAATAGGCATTAATGACAATCCTAATGACTATTATCACAACTCAGCAATGTATAGTTGGGTCTAATCCCTCATAACCTATTTAAACCATAAAATCTAAACAGTGGAACTACTCAAACAAGGCCAAACAATTCATGGAAGCAATTAGATAAGAAAACTTCATTAGAATAGTAAATAGATATTAATGGAGTTCCTATCACAAATTATAACTTTGGATCTTCTCTCCAATCTATCAAAATCCTAAAAACCTTTTGCTGAAAGTAATAAAAATAGAAACACAAGAAAGCACACTCTACCTCTAACATGGTGGCAAAGCTTATAAAATTAGGTTAAAACTCGTCAGGGGTAATCTTGTAAATTGGTGAAGACTTGGGCTTCAAGTCGGCTGTGACTAAACGGGCTTTCTGCGCACTTCGCTGTCGATCGATGTTCTGATGTGAACATCGATCGATATTTGTTCCTCAATATCGACTGATGGTCGAGCTTGATGGTCATCTTGGGTGCTTGCTCCAAATATCTCCAAAATGCTCCAAAATCATCACTTATCTCCAAATCACTCCTGATCTTATAAATATAATAAATAAAATCTATAATATAATATTTAGTAGTAAAAACACATATAAACCATGGTTGAAAGTGGGTAAAATCCATGGTCTATCAATGGGGTGCAAGGTGGCCGAGAGGTGCAACCTTTGGCCGATGATGCCCATTCGCTCCAAGTCGTGCCTGTTCGTGGGGCTAGACTTACCCCCTTGTTTTTTATATATATGGGGCCTCTCCTGTCGATTTCATTCATCCAATTCCAGTGTAAAATACTCAGAGAAATCGTAGAGAGAGAGAGTTTCCGGCCAAAGCAAGGCCGATTGTGTGGTTGTTAGGTTTCCGGCGACTCTGATCGTTTGTGAAGCAACCTCCGATCAAGTATGGGTGACCGAGACCAGGAGAAGAACATGGAGAATCCTGAAACGGTTCAGAAGGTATGTGGTGGGCCGTGGCTCCATCAGACCGAACGGACGGTCCTTGTGATCGCACCGCGGCTCTTGTCGGTTCATTAGTCCCATCCGCTTCTCCTTACTTGTTGCTATCCGATCCCTTTCTATTCTTTCTGGTTATACACGAAAGGTTGTGTTGGTACAGTCCAAGGGACACGTCCCTAGGCTTGGCCAATCATAACCAAACCGCTAGCCTAGACACGGGCCAGCTATGCGGATGGTTCGAATCGCACCATGCACTGGGCGGTTGGGCTAAACGGTTGAGTACATCCCAAAAGGCACGAGTCGCCAAAGGTCATGAGTTATCAAAGGTTGTGAGTTGCCAAAGGGTGTAAGTAACCAAAGGGTACGAGTTGCCAAGGGTTACGAACATCAAGAAGTACGAGGACCAAGAGGTGCCAAGGGCCGAAGGGGTGCATGTTCCAAACGGTGTTTGTTGAGACAGGTTGTGTCCGATCCTTATGGATCAGACTATTACTTGTTGAGTCAAGACAGGTACACAGTTTGTCTAAGCTAGGGTAAGTGGTACGACCCTGGATAGGCTGTAACTCCCTGGATCTCTTGTAGGTGGGTAAATGCTTTGATAATCCTTGCAAACAGAGAATCAAAGACTCGATCTGTATCAAGGCGTGTGGATCGATGTGGGACACAAGAGAGATGGCTCGCCTCCTGATACTCCAAGGCTTCTTGTCTGGATATGACACACCAAATCAGAGAACCCAAGCTGGATATTACACACCAGTAGAATTGAGAGAAAACTCAAGACAAAGAAGATGATAAAAAAACGTCGATTGATTAATTTCTCAGCTGCGTACAATGATAAATAGAAAATGACTAACATACCCTAATCCTAAACCAGAATGGTTTAGTTTAATTATAATCCTAATCCAATTCGAAATTGGTTTATTACCTGGTCTAATCCTAATCCTATTTAAACTTGGTTTACATAGGTTTTGAATTACAAATAAGAAATTAACCAACAAGCTGGTTCTTCTTTGGTTTCTTCTTGGCCACGACTTGAACTTGATCTTGGATTGTCTCCTAATGTTCTTTAGATCCTCCACCTCTTGTTGATCCAGTAAGAGATAAAGTGGATCAAGCTTCTGGTTGCAACTCTCTTTATGGGCCGAAAAAGCCTTATTTCGGCAACTTCAAATCTAACACAATCCATCTCCTTCCGCACGTGTTTGCCTTGTTTTCCATGCATATTAGGAAGATAATTGAGGTCTCTAAAGCTCAGCTTGAGTTCAGGTGCATTGCTCTTCATCTCTTCTTTGTTGCTCACCAAACCGGCTATATCTGAAACAATGATCAGCTTCTCTGCTTCTAGTTTAATCAGCTTCTCTGCTCCTGGTTTGTTCAGCTTCTCTACTCCTGGTTTGATCTGATGGTTTAATACTTCTTGTTCAAGTTGTTGCAAGGATGTATCAAGAGTTCTCATTCTCTCTCTATCCAGAACTTCATAAATCATTCCAACGAGACCTTGAAACTGCCCATTCAGCCAAGCTTTGATCAGTGTATTTGCTAGCCCATTCATTGGATCCCATCCCTTAAATTTGAGCCTGATCAGGATCGCACCAGTAAGAGTCGCAAGTTCTGAGTGGTTGCTAAGCCTACCATATTGGGCTTGAGGCTTACTCAGCCATTTGGATCCAGGCCCAAGGCCGGATCAGGTAAGGAAGTCCGTTGGGCCATTGAGCCGGACTTCATTGGCCGGTCGAACCTAGATTCTATCCGGTTAAACAGATTGGTCTTCGGGGCGATCCGGATCTTTTCGCGTGTTCTGTAATCTATTCTGGACTGTCTATCTGATTCTAAGTCAAGGGGTGGTTGGTTGAATGGCTTAGGATATGGTAGGCAGGTTCATACTTTTTATGATTATATTGACTGAGGTTTATCTAAGTTCTAGGAATCAAGCCAAGCATTGTAGAATCGATTCGTTCTATTCTCGATTATGATTAATGCTTATCTGGTTGTTGTTTCATGAACTAAGGATGGTTCTGGTCAAGCCAAGGAGCCGTGAAGGCTCGGTCAGTGAGAGGCTGTGCAACGTGTGGTTAGATGATGCTAGGGATGAACTTGAGATTGTCTATGAAACTGTTAAGAAGTTGTGTATCGGATCTCATGTTTCTAAGTAATACAAAGTTAACACATTTATATTTCGCTGTGCTATCTGTTCGTTTGTTTATGAATCTCATATTCGAATATGACTTAGTAAATAAAAGACTGAAAATGAATCAAACAAGCAAAGAAATTAATAAAGTAGCAATTGGATCCAGTTTGGTCGAGAGGCCGGATTCGGGTGTTACACCACTCCTTTGATTCAAAATTAATAAGACTACTTACGGTCATCTTTGGATGTACTACTGGGACTCTGGGCCTAGCTGGCCTTGCTGGTGTTGAGGGAATCCATGGATCCTGCCAAACATTAATTTCATATCCTTAATGCACTTTGTTCCTGATATCCAAAAGTAATAGCTTTCTTGCCGCTATAATACTTGTCCACACATAAGATGGATTATTCACTACACCAATTCGAAAAGGCGAACTCAGTCGATAATATTTTCCTCGAAGTACTCTTGCCACTAACGAGTCTGGAATTGAACAAGACGCCAAAGCTGTTTCGCTAAAAGAGCAAGATTTAATTCATGGATCATGCGAAAACCAATTCCTCCTTCTTCTCTAGGTGCACACATCTTTTTCCATTTAGCCCAGTGGATTCCTCGTTTTGGTGGATTTGAGCTCCACCAGAATTGTGCGATGGCACTTACAAGGCTTTCACGTATCTCTAAAGGAAGCAAGAAGCTAGACATGACATAAGTCGGAAGGGCCAGCAAGATAGATTTAATTAAAATTTCCTTTCCTCCTTTTGATAGCCATCTACTAGTCCAACCATTTACTCTGTGTAGTAGCTTTTCTTATAAGACCATAACAACTATTTGGCTATGATATTCTTTATATAATATGTATAAAGACAAAAAAATACCCTTCATCCCACTGTTTCATTCTCACTCTCACTCCTCTGAAACTATTTTTTCTTTTCCAAAATTTATACTGATTTTTGTTCTCTTTCTTTTATTCCATGCTCATTTACAAGTTTTATGAATTTTTTGGAAAGTGATACTTTGCATGCCGTGTAATCATCTGATCCAACAACTATGTGTGATCACTTTTCTTCGTATCTTTGTTTGGGTTCGTATCTTTGTTTGTGTTTATAATTTTATTAGTTTTCGATATATGTGTATTGAGTTTTCTATACTATTTATTTAATAGCTATAGTATAGTATGTTAGTTATGCATAACGCGTCAAATGTACATGAGTTAGATTTAGTATAGAAAAAGATCAGCGGTGAGATTGATGTCAATGCTAATAGATTTATATCTTAAGGTGAATTATGTGATGATTTAACAAACGATAATGAAGATGAGAATTAGATTTGAAGAAGATAAACAATGCTAATATATTGTAGATTTGGAGAAGATGAACAGTTAATATATTGTACTATGCTATTTAGTAATCATAGTATAGTACATATCTTCTTCTCCTCCACCTCCTATGGTTGTTTTTACTACTCCCTTAAATCTTTTGACAATGCCACCAGTGACAGTGACACTAGCTTCTCCAAAAATCGGAAATCGTCCTCGCTTAGTAATTTTTATCATTTATCTACGAAGAAGAACAATTCACATTGAAACGAGCTATTTTTTTATGTTCTATTCTATTTGAAAACATAGAACATAAATGCAGTTTTATAATCTCTCTCTCTCTCTCTCTCTCTCTCTCTCTCTCTCTCTCTCTCTCTCTCTCTCTCTCTCTCTCTCTCTCTCTCTCTCTCTCTCTCTCTCTCTCTCTCTCTCTCTCTCTCTCTCTCTCTCTCTCTCTCTCTCTCTCTCTCGTTGTTGATTATGTAGGTCTCTGTTTCCTCTTTTCTAGAAATCGAACATGGATGATCCATAGACCGATGTTAACGTGGAACGGAATGAGGTTCCTGAATTTGACCCTTGTGCTACGGATTCTCCTGATGTTGACTCTGACGGTGAAGATAGAAGAGTGCGTAATGACTACAACATTGAGAAAGAAGCCTTCTACTTTGTTGATGAACCATCAGTGAAGCATAACTTGTATCTAGAGATTGATGATGATGAAGACGGGGAAGAAACAAAAAGGAAGGTTTTCGATTTTTCGTTTTAGGGTTCTAAGGAGATATGAAATCGATTTGGGTTTTTTAAACCTTTACTAGGCGTTTGGGTCGGGTATGTAGTTGGATAGGAGAGTTTGGTCGGGTTATAAAATTTGTTCGGATCTCGTTTTAAATGTGGTTAATGTTCTGAACCATTAAAACCAACTCAAAAATTTGTCTGGGGGAGTCGGGTTTCAATTGTCCGGTTTGGGAGGAAATAGATTGAAATAGTTGAATCGTGGCCAAATCGGAAAGAGGTCCAAAGTTTGTGTAGATTTGTTACTATCTATCTTATTAAAATAGAAGTACAAATAAGAAAGACCCCTAAAACTTATAACTTATTTACAAAGCAATGCCACTAAAGTAAGAAATAAACTTAAATCTAAATTAATTTTTTTCCTACATCTATTCCACAACAAATTGATGATAAATATTACACTTAATGCACATTAATTCTATAAACCTTAATATGTAAAGTAGAAAACCTCTTTCCATAAATTTGTGGGTATTATCCTCTATTAAATAATGTCTATTACATTTTTCAAAATTGTATTGTTAATGAAATCAATTAACAATATTTAAAAAATTTAAAGGATATGCCGTATTTGGGAATAAAAACTTAATAATGAGAACATATTTAAAAAGATCTATTTTACTTGATAATTCTAAATTTGGACCTAATTAAAAATTTTCAAATAACCAATTTGACTAATCTATTTAATTGACGATATTGTTTTAGATATATATAACTAAAAGGGGGATTTAACAAATATGACTCAAAACTTGATTTTGATTGCAAAATTATACCCAAACTTGAGTCAAATGCAAAAGTAAACCAAAAGCCTTGTGAAATTACAGTCAGCCCCTTGTGACCAAACAAAAAAACATAACTCATTTTTACGAATATAGCCCCGCTAAGTCTTCTGAGATTCTGTTAAGTCTTCTGGACGACGTCCACAGAAGTCGTCTGGTATAGTTAATCTTAAAAATAATTTATAAATTTTGTAAAAAATATTTTGATAAGCGAAAAATCAAAATCATGTAATTATAAATAGTTTTAAGTGATATAAGTTAAGATATAATAAAATTGAATTGTTTTCAACATAGATGAGTGAAAGTAGTGAATTATGATATTATTTGGTCTAGGGTTTTGCAACATATGTTTTAGTATTGTATGTATTCTTAGGGTTAGATTTTGGAAAGCTTAAATGTTTTTTTGAAAAATTAAAATTTTACCTACATGTGATTATTTATGTGTATAGTAAACACTTTTTAAGTTTAATTTGATTTTATGAAGTGTTTAGTTAGTTAATTTAGTTTAGGGGTTATTTTAGGGTCTAGACGACTAAAATGTAAGTCGTCTGGCGATTAGAAGACTTCTCTGAAAGTCTTCTAACTCCCGCTAAAAGTATTTTAGTTTCCCGCTAAAAATATTGAAGTCTTCTAGGCGACTTACAAGTAAGTCGTCTAGTAAGTCTTCTGATCAAAAATATTTAACCTTATTGGAATTTTTGTCTTCATATATAAAGAAAAATTGACACATTCTCTCTTCTCCTCTCAAATGGCTGCAACAAAAATGGTATGTTCCTCATTCTAAAATTCTCCAACCTCTCTTTAATTTCTTTGAACTTATAAACACCAAACTTTATTGTTTTTGTCTCATGTCTTTCTCACTAGTTTATCTTGTTTTGCAGGTTTTTCATCACATGGTTCTCATCTTCCACTCATTTAAAGGTAGATTTATTAATTTTAGATATGTATTTTTGTGTGTTCTATAAAGGTAGATCTATCTAATCTTTCACTCATTTTCTCTGTATTTAAGCCATTTGAACGTTTTTTGAGATGCATGGTTTTCAGATCTAGATTTGGATATGCAGGTTTTTCAGATCAGGAAGACTTCTTGGCTAGAAGACTTCTAGACAACTTCCAGGAAGTCTTCTGACGGAGTCTTCTCCCATGTCTCCCTTTCATAATAGATCTGAGCGTTTTAGTAAGTTTTTATGTCTGATTTTTCTTCATTTGGTAACCTCCTGTTGCATAAAGTTTATACATTTTTCCCAAACTAAAACTCTCTAAACCCACTATAATCTCTTTGACTTGAAAACACTAAATTTTATATGAATTTCTCATTTTTTCCTCATGTCTTTCTCACTAATCTATTTTTTTGTTGCAGGTTTTTAATCAGATGGTTCTCATCTTCCACTTGGATATGTACTTTGAGTGTTCTGTAAAAGTATGTCTATCTAATTTTCCACTTAGTTTCTCTGTTTTTAAGCCATTTGAATGTTTTTTTATATGATTTGCAGGTTTTTCAGATCTGGGTTTGATATACATGTTTTTCAGATCTGGATCAGACTTTGGAAGACCTGTAGGAAGTCTTCTCAGAAGTCTTCTAAAATATAATGCGCTAGAATACTTCCAGGAAGTCTTTCCAGACGACTTCAAAAAAGTCTTCCAGACGACTTCAAAGAAGTCTTCCAGACGACTTCAAAGAAGTCTTCCAGACGACTTCCAGAAAGTCTTCTGACGGGGTTTTCTTCCATATCAAGTGGAGCCTAAACTTGTCTTTGTAGAGGAATGATCTATAATAGTTTTGTTTGTGGTATAGTTTGTGATTTGCATGTGTACTCCTGTAGTTGTGACTTTTTTTTGTAAATTTGAAAAGATATTAATGAAAAAATTTGGTAAATATGTTCATTTTCTACAATATTACCTTGTAAAAATTACTTGACATAATTGAAATTATTGATACAACTTCAATAGCAAAACACAATAACAAAAAATTTAATCAAATTTATTACAACTAAGGGAGAAGAATTCTCAAGAAAACTTAGTTAAATTCATAAAAGATAAAAACATTACATAAGTTCAAAACTACAACACTTTCATTACATACATAAGTAAAAAGTATATCTTATGATCTGAGAAAACACATTAAACCATGTTACTTGATATTCTTGAAGTTACTTAACACTTTTGAAAATTAAGTAAACATATCTTAAATTTACTTAACAAATTTACAAAAACTAACGTAGAAGACTTCCACAGAAGTTTTCTATATTAGCTAGAAACTTTACTACGCATGAATGTTGGTAACCTCATAATTATCACCAATTATGTTATAAATTTCATTCAGTAGCCTCAATATTGACTAATATACATGAATTAACAAAAAAAGTTAAAAAAGTCTTTATAGTTTTAGAGAACATGAAAGTTTATTAAACATTGACGCAGACGACTTCCACGGAGGTCGTCAGGTAGACTTCTAGGAAGTCGTCCATTTACGTTGGTTTTGCAATTGATTTTTAACCTAGACGACTTACATGGAAGTCGCCCATCTTTGTGTGTTAAAAAAAAACTCGAGACGGCTTACATGTAAGTCGTCTAGGGAAAACTAATATACCTACACGACTTACATGTAAGTCGTCTCAGTTTACTTTTGCAATTGAAAAGTAAAAACAGAAAGAATTATTTTCTTCTAGACGACTTACACGGAAGTCGTCCGTCCGACGACTTACACGGAAACCGTCCAAGATAAGCAAGGTTTGACCAGAATCTCGGAATAAAATCATGGGCGATTTCATTGTAAGTCGTCGGACGGACGACTTCCGTGTAAGTCGTCTAGAAAAAAAATATTTTTTGTTTTATTTTTCAATTGCAAAACTAATATGAGATGACTTCCATGTAAGTCGTCTAGGTATAACAAAATATTGATTTTTTAATTTTCTACTGGACGACTTACGTGTAAGTCGTCCAGGAAAAGTAAAATTTCTGACAAAATCCGGTCAAATGCAAAACTAACCCGTTTACCCTAGATGACTTACATGGAAGTCTCGATTTTTTTAACAAACAAAGATGGACGACTTCCATGTAAGTCGTCTATAAAAATACATTTAAAAGTCAATTGCAAAACTAACCTCTGCATTGACTAGAAGACTTCCATGTAAGTCGTCGACAGCCAGTGAGTCGTCTGGACGAACAGATCTGAGAAAAAAAGAGTTGATTTCATAGTTTCAACCAGTGAGATAACTTGTTTAGCACACATAAGTCTTCTCCAAGCACCCATACACTCAAACAATAGTGACCCACCAAGAATCGTAAGCTTCAATGGCTCTATGAACCATAAACAATTTAGAATCAAAATCTTGGGTTTTTTTTGGATGAATATGGAGAGAAAGTGAAAGATATTTTGTTTTTAGTTCATAAGAATTGAGAAAGAAAGAATGTAAATCGAATTTTAGCTGCATTAAGAGCTTCAAATTGGTTGTTCATGGTGGTTAGTGTATTAATGGCAATGGTAATATTGTGAATAATTGAGGAAGATGAGGGTGATGGCATTTTTGTGAATAATCTGAATTTTGGGGAAGAAAGAGGTAAGTCAAAGTTCCAAAAAAAACATGGGTTAGTTTTATGTTTGACTTCAAGTTTTGAGTCATATTTGCAAAAACTAGGCCTGAGACTTTTATCCGAGATCTAGATCTGATCTAAGATCCGATCCGAATCCGATCCAAAAATCTGGATATCTAGAGAGGCCGAATCCGGATAGTAAAATGTTAGATCCGTCAAAGCCGAATCCGGATCCGGATATCTTGATTTTTTAGTCCGGATATCCGGATCCGTAAATTTTATTAATAATTATTTCAAAAATAGTAATATCTATATATGAAAACTAATTTTATTTAATAAATTTTCATTTTTATAAAACTATATATAAATTTTATGTAAATTTTGTAATATTATACATAGAAATAATTAAAAACATTATATATCATTTTTTATTTTTAAATTATTGTTAATATTTTATATATATATTAATATTATTTTTTATTTATTTTAAGGATCCAAATCCGGATCCACATATCCGCCGGATATTATAATTTTTAGAAGGATATCCGTCATCCGGATATCCGCGAACCCCGGATCCGGATAAGGATAATAAAATTACGGATCCGCCGGATAAGGATCCGGATCCGCCGGATAAGGATCCGGATCCGAATATCTTAAACTGCCCGGATACCCGATCCGTCCCAAGCCTATTAGGCCTGAGACTTTTATCCGAGATTCGGATTCGATCCGAGATCCGATCCGTATCCGATCCAAAAATCCGGATATCCGGAGAGGCCGAATCCGGATCCGGATTGTAAAATGTTAGATCACTACAAGAAAACACACCGAATTCCGACGGATCTTCCGACGGACACCAAGGTCGTCGGACATTTGCGACGGAATACTGACAAATTTCCGACCAAATCCAAAAAAATGAAGTCGTCGGAATTCCGTCGGCCATTTCCGACGGAATTCCGACGACATACGGTTCGTCGGAATTTTCCGACGACTTTTCGACGACATTCCGATAAAAAATGTAACCGTTGTAGTCGTCGGAAGTTCATCGGTATATTCCGACGAAATTCCGACGACATTCCGATTAACAGCAAAGTCGTCGGAATTCCGTCGGTATTTTCCGACGGAATTCCGACGAACCATGTGACCGTTGCCGACAAATACATATGACCGTTGTATAGCCGTTTGGGATTGGACAATTCCGACGGAATTCCGACGGACTTCTTTACATCCGTCGGAATTTCGTCGGAAAGTCGTCGGAGGTCCGTAAGCAATTTCCTATAAATACAACCCCTCCTCATTCAACTCATTCACACTTCATTCTCTCTTCATTCTCTTTAGTCATAACAATTCCGTGAAAATCATGTCTTCAGAAGTTTATTATCGTTCGTGGATGGATAAACCTCATTTGGATCCGAACACCAATTTGCTTACGGAAGAATACGTTCAAGGGATTGGAGAATTCATGAGGCTTGTTCAACAGCAACCGGATGCAAAAAGTGGTATGTTAAGATGTCCCTGCTCTTCTTGCAATAATAATAAGGTTATAAAAGAATTTGATGTTTGGACTCATTTGTATATGAAAGGGTTTTCACGTAATTATAAAGTTTGGTACCTTCATGGGGAAACTGGTTATGAATATGGTAGTACTAGCGAACCTCAGCCTGTTAGTGAACCTCAGCCTGATATTAGGTTAGAAGAATCTAGAACGGATATAGATTATGGTGTAGGTACTGAGCAGATGGTACATGATCATTATAGAGGGGAAGAACCAAACCCCGAGTCTAGGAGATTTTTTGACATGTTGGATGCAGGAAAACAACCTTTGTATCAAAATTGTAGAGATGGTCATTCAGTCTTATCATCTGCAACTAGATTAATGGGTATTAAGACAGACTATAATTTGGCTGAAGAATGTATGGATGCGATTACTGATTTTGTCAAAGGTATTCTACCTGAGGATAACCTTGCACCGGGTTCATACTACGAGGTTCAGAAACTTGTTGCAGGTCTTCAACTACCGTATGAAGTGATAGATGTATGTATTGACAACTGCATGATCTACTGGAGAGCGGATGAGACACGGAATGTATGCAAATTTTGTGGGAAACCTCGTTATCAGGAGACGAGGGGAAGAGTTCCGATCCCATTCAAAAGAATGTGGTATTTGCCTTTGACGGAAAGATTGAAGAGGTTGTATCAGTGTGAGCGCACAGCAAAAGCAATGAGATGGCATGCAGAGCATTCCACAAATGGTGAGATTAGACATCCTTCAGATGCAAAGGCTTGGAAACATTTCCAGTCAACATATCCAGAATTTGCGGAAGAGAGAAGAAATGTTTATCTTGGATTATCTACTGATGGTTTCAGCCCATTTGGAAAGCATGGAAGGCAGTATTCTCTATGGCCAGTTATTGTGACACCGTACAACTTACGGCCGAGCTTGTGCATGCGACGAGAGTTTTTGTTTCTCTCAATTCTAGTCCCCGGGCCAGATCATCCTAAAAGATCACTAGATGTGTTTCTTCAACCACTAATATATGAGTTGCAACAACTATGGGCGCATGGTTTTGAGACATACGATGTTTCGCGCAAAGAAAACTTTCAGATGCGGGCAGTACTTATGTGGACAATAAGTGACTTTCCAGCATATGGTATGTTATCTGGATGGACAACACATGGGAAGCTATCATGTCCATATTGTCAAGATGACACAGATGCTTTCCAACTAAAGAACGGAAGGAAAACGTGTTGGTTTGACTGTCACAGACGATTTCTACCACCTGATCATCCATACCGCAGGAGTAAGACTTCGTTTACGAAGAACAAGCAGGTGTTTGATGGTCCACCTGAGGAAGTTAGTGGGAAAGATTTGTTGAAGCAGTTTAGGTATTTTGATGCAGAAAGGACGCCAGATGTAGGTGGACATGAAAACATTCGAGTCAATGCGGTTGGAGAGCTACATAACTGGCACAAAAAGAGTATTTTCTGGGATCTACCATATTGGGAGAGTCATCTATTGCGGCATAATTTAGATGTCATGCATATTGAGAAG
Source organism: Brassica napus (assembly GCF_020379485.1). Taxonomy (NCBI): domain Eukaryota; kingdom Viridiplantae; phylum Streptophyta; class Magnoliopsida; order Brassicales; family Brassicaceae; genus Brassica; species Brassica napus. The sequence continues at coordinate 37,246,909 of NC_063452.1, read as the reverse complement.
AACTTCTTCGATAATCTGATGAACACAGTCCTTAACATCCAAGGTAAAACGAAGGATAATTTGAAGTCAAGGTTGGATTTAGTCGATATTTGTGATCGTTCTGAACTTCACGTTGATGAGAACGGTACGGCCCCTTTTCCCATTTATCGGCTAGATGGTGCTAGAAAAGAAGAGTTCTTTGATTGGATTACAGAGAAAGTGAAATTTCCTGACGGATATGCATCAAATTTGGGGAACTGCGTTGATAGAAGCGAAGGAAAGTTTACTGGCTTGAAGAGTCATGATTGTCATGTAATTATGCAGCGCCTCCTTCCGTTTGCCTTTTCAGCATTATTGCCACGTAATGTTCATGAAGCAATTGCAGGGATTAGTGTTTTTTTCCGTGACTTATGCAGCAGAGTATTGACTGAAGAGGGTATTAATAATTTGAAGACAAACGCACCAGTCAGCATGTGCAACCTTGAGAAGATATTTCCTCCATCATTCTTTGATGTAATGGAACATCTTGCTATTCATCTCGCAAGAGAATTGGAACTTGGTGGTCCTGTGCAGTACAGATGGATGTATATTTTTGAGCGTTATATGCATCATCTGAAGAAGATGGTCAAAAATCAAAGCAGGGTGGAAGGATCTATAGTGGCACAGGTGATCAATGAAGAAACTGCAATCTTTGCTGAAAATTATTTTCCACCAGAAGTGCAAACAAAACACCGAAGACCTGCTCGGCATGATGATAGAGGGGAGAGAGCAACATATCATGTTACTGTCCCAAGCATGTTCAAGGAAATAGGACGACTTAGTGGAAAATTCACGAAGCGGAGACTTACGGACACTGAGAACGCTCATTTGCAAACATATTTGCTCACCAACTGTGAAGATGTTCTACAATATGAGAGGTAAAATCATATCCTAAATTTTGTACGCGAGGATATGCATTCACAAGGAAAGGTCATTCTAAGACAACATATGATGCTGGTGTTTCATCTTCTTCTGGTGACGATGTCTACTACGGCAACATAAAAGAAATATTGGAAATCCAATTTCCTGGAATGGTTGGATTGCGTTGTGTAGTATTCTATTGTGATTGGTATGACACCACCCCAGATAGAGGAGTGAAGATTGATGCGTTTGGTGTTACATCAGTTCATTCGCGGCGGAAACTTCAATATTATGATCCCTTCATTCTTGGTTCGCAAGCTGATCAGGTATGTCAATATATTCATAATTTTTTACGAATATAATTAATTAATGTTATATATTGAACTAATACTTTGTATAATTGATATGTATAGGTGTGCTACATCAGTTACCCTCGGGTGACGTACAGAGACGATCCATGGGTTACTGTAACGCAAATCAACCCAAGAGGACGAGTGGATGGAACTTCTGATGATGATGAACCATTGCAACCAGAGTCTACCAGCAACGCCCAGGCAGTTGAAGATTTGGAAAATGTTCAACTCGTTGAGAATTTGACTGTGTTTGGACATGATGCTGTCGTACATTCAGAGCCGGAAGCCGAGGTTGGGGAGTTTGATGAAGATTCAGAAGATTCTGATTAGTTTTTTTTTTTTTTTTTTTTTTTTAATGGTCCGTCGGAAATCCCTCGCAATATACCGACGACATAGCGACGACAACGGGTTTCATTGAAAATTGAAAAGGTCGTCGGTATTTCGTCGGAAAATACCGACGACATGTTTTTCTATAAAGTTTCAATCATAAAAATCTATAAATTTAGATGCCAAAACTATGAAAATAACACATAATAAGTGTTTAGTATAGTATTAGATCGCAACCGTTCAAATATAACAACTCATTAAAATATTTATGTATGCATATCATTGTTTTCATAACATCTCATCTTAACATTATGTACTTATACAATCATATTTATATAAGCTTACACTACAAAAAATATTGTTGTGTAAAATCGTGTTATAAAACATTTTTATTGTTAAATCTTTATGCAAATACTATATATATTATCAAAGGTTTGGATTTTGCATTTAGAAACTTGAAAAGAACACCCTAAACACTAAGTCGTCGGAATTCCGTCGGAAAATACCGACGGAATGTGTCCGTCGGAAAATACTGACGGACACGTTCCGTCGGAATTTCAATTAGCCCGGGAGAACCAAACCGCTTGAAAATTTTCGCGAATCGGCATTTGGTATATTTTAAATATACCGACGGAATACCGACGAACCCGTGTCCGTCGGAATCCGCGGAAATAAAAATGCTTCTCCTTTCTTCTTCGTTATCTCCGCGGCCTCTCTCTCTCTCAAAACTCTCCGGCGATTTCGGCGATTTCGGCGACTCTCCGGCGATTCCGGCCTCTCTTCACCGGCGAATCCTCTCCTCACCCTCCTATCTCTTCCCCAAACCCCAAATCATGTAAGAATCATCCCAAACCTTTTTTTTTTCAATTGTTTAGGGTTTTGGAAGTTGATCTCGGATTTTAGGTTGTTTGATTGAACATTTTAGGATTGAATGGATAGTTTAGGATATATAAGTTAGGATTGCTGTTTTAGTTTTTTTTGGAACATTTTTTGATTTTTAAAAACGTTTTTTGATTTTTTAAAACGTTTTTTTTATTTTAAAAACGTTTTTTGATTTTTAAAAACTTTTTTTGATTTTTAAAAAAGTTTTTTGATTTTTAAAAACGTTTTTTGATTTTTAAAAACGTTTTTTGATTTTTAAAAACGTTTTTTGATTTTTAAAAACGTTTTTTGATTTTTAAAAACGTTTTTTGATTTTTAAAAACGTTTTTTTGAAAAAAATATAAATATTTAACACCATTTTTCTTCATTTATAAATTTTAACAACATTTTTCTATATTTATAAATTTTTTATAATTTTGTATACATATATATATATGTAAATCATGTATAGTAAAAATTTTAAAATTTTAAAATTTTTTATATTTTTTTTAAGTTTCCACTAATAAATATTTAACAACATTTTTTTTTTAAAATATAAATATTTAACAACATTTTTCTTCATTTATAAATTTTTAACAACATTTTTCTATATTTATAAATTTTTTATAATTTTGTATACATATATATATATATATATATATAAAAGGTTTAATAGTTTTTTTTAAAACGTTTATAAAACCTTTTGTAAATATATAAATGAAAATATGTTTGATGGGTTAATTTTTTTTTTTTAGGGCCGAGGATGAAGCCCGCCCCGCAGCCCGTCTTCGACGTAGTTCGGTGAGCGGTTCCCGTGCATCGGTATCGTCTCATGACTCGGTTCCCGCATATATTCCCGCTCCAGCTCCCTCTGCCCCTCACGCTGCCCCTCACGCTGCTGCTCAACAGGATCCGGGGGTCATGCCGGTTCATCTATTGGTTCAACAACCAGGTCGAGAGCATCTCCCGTTTCTCCAACTCAACCCACGACGAGGCCATAGCACTTGGTTAGTATTTTTTTTATTTGTACCGTTATATTTTTTGCTTTAATTAACTTGCTAACTTGTATTTTTTTTTAAAGGTTCACCAAGTCGAAAAATGGCATTAGCCGGAGCATCAACCAGATGATGTACTCCATGCTCCGTTTTGGATATCCAAAGTGGAGTGTGATCCCTTCCGACGAACGAGAGTTGTGGTTTCGTCAGTTTGCGGTATAGTAACCCTTCATTTTTTTTAAGTTTTTACATTTTTTTACATATATTTACTTATTAAATTGTGTTTGTTTTGTAGCAAGAGTTCAACTGGCACTCCGATCTTACGGAAACAGTCCGTAAGAAATTCAACGAAAAGGCCATGGACTCTTACACAAAGCAGATAAACGCGTGGAAGACAGTTTGGCAGAAGAACAAGAAGCCACGGTTCATCAACGGGGGGGTGTGGGAGCAGTTGATAGCTCATTGGGAGAGGGAAGACACTGCAGAGACGTCTTCTAGGAACTCCAGGAACCGGAAGAGCGATCGTGGCGGGAAAGGTATGTATGTGCACAACCTCGGCGCTTGCTCCATGTCTACTAAGGAGGATGAACTTGTAAGTTTTTTATTATTATTTATCTTTATATTTTTTAAATAAATATTTTATATATTTTTTGGCTAATAATGGCGGTTTTTTTAGATCGAAGCAAATGACGGTAATCCCGTTGATCGTCTCCAACTCATTAAGGTGGCTCACACTAACAAGACGACGGGTCAAATTCAGGACCCCGTGATCAGAGGTGTAGTTGATTTGGTGGAAGCTGAGATAGTTTCTCAATCTCAGCCTCTCTCTGATGACGGCGACTCCACGGGAGCTTCAACCAACCTGTCTCTATTGCAAATAAATGAGATGGTTGAAAAGGTAATTTTTTTTATTAATATATTTTTTTTATAATGTCGATTATTTACTTGTCCATATTTACTTACTTTAAATATTTTTGTAGGCGGTTCCTAAAAGGAAAGGAGGCCGTTTAGTTGGGTTGGCCCGTCGTGCTTCTTCGTATCCGGCATCTTCTTCGCAAGCTCCGTATGCCGATCCCATGATTCTCGAGGAGCTACATGACAAAGATGAACGGATTGGGGCATTGGAGGAGCAGAACACCACTATCCTTTCGGAGAATGCCACTATCCGTTCGGAGAATGCCACTATCCTTGCTGAGTTGGCATCCCAGAAGAAGTTCAACACCGAGATTATGCAGAAGCTAGATCGTTTGATGTCTTCGAGTTCTTCTTAGTTTATTTCGGCTTTATAAAACTTTCGGAATGTTTTTTTTTTCTATTTCGGTTTGTATGAATGTTTTTTTCCTATTTCGGTTTTTATGAATTTAAATTTTATAATATTATTAGTTTTAAATTTCCAATTTTTAAAATTTATTAATATCAAAAAATATATAAAAATGCAAAATTAATTTGTAAAAAAAAAAAGGGTATATACCGACGGACAACGGTCGTCGGAATATACCGACGGACATATATCCGTCGGAATTTACCGACAAACTCATTTCCGTCGGAATATACCGACGAACGTGGTTCGTCGGTATATTCCGACGACCTATGTCCGTCGGTAAATTCCGACGGATACAGTTCGTCGGAATAAACCGAGGAACCACGTTCGTCGGAATTGTAGTTTTCCGATGAACTCTGGTCTCGTGTAGCCGCATCGTAATATCGTCGGAAGTTCGTCAGAATGACGTTTCTTGGTATTCGTCAGAAAGTCGTCGGAATTTCTGACGAAATTCCGACGAATTTTTTTTTTCCGACGAAACGATACCGACAGACGGGTTCGTCGGAAATTCGTCGGAATAGACCGATTCCGACGAATTACCGACGATTTCGGCCATCAGAATCCCCCTGTTTTCTTGTAGTGGATCCGTTAAAGCCGAATCCGGATCCGGATATCTTGATTTTTTAGTACGGATATCCGGATCCATAAATTTTATTAATAATTCTTTCAAAAATAGTAATATCTATATGTAAAAACTATTTTTATTTAATAAATTTTCATCTTTATAATACTATCATAAATTTTATGTAAATTTTTTAATATTATACATAAAAATAATTAAAAACATTATATATCTTTTTTATTTTTAAATTATTGTTAATATTTTATATATATTAATATTATTTTTTATTTATTTTAAGGATCCAAATCTAGATCCGGATATCCGCCGGATATTATAATTTTTAGAAGGATATCTGACACCCGGATATCCGCGAACCCCGGATCCGGATAAGGATAATAAAATTACGGATCCGCTGGATAAAGATCCGGATCCGGATATCTTAAAATTACCCGGATACCCGATCCGTTCCAGGCCTAGATTATATAATGGTGTAGAAAATATTTAGTTACATTACGTAAACAAAAAAAACATCCGCCCGGTCGGGTGGATCCGGCTCTAGTATGATAGTTATGGTTTGAAAATATATCGTTAATAATTCTTTTTTTGCCAAAGTGCACCCCATCTTGTTTTAAATTTTTGTAAACTTTTACGAACCATTCTCATATTTATATGAAATTCACATCTTTGACCAAAAAAAGAGAAATATTGTTGTATTACATTATATTTATTTGCCGCACAGCTCAAGCCTCCAAGCTCGGAGAAGCAAGCCTGACCCTTTTTAACTATTTTCGTTTGGAAGGATATCATTCTCGCATTTGTTTTTTTTAAGGTAAGGTATTCCAACAAATCAGCCCAAAAAGAAAAGACTTTAATACATATTCTTTTTGCAAAACATTATCCCAAAACTTGAACGTCTACTTTGCTCTGTTTGTTTTTCATATCTATAAGTTTTTTAGACTATGACATACTCATATATTGTTTTCTATTTACATGTACGTGAATACATTGGTGTGTTCTTTTAAATAATCTTTGGAGGAACCCCAATTGGTGTCTTCTTTAGATGTGTCAAATGTAACTCAATGAAAATTTTCAACGAAATCAGGAGAAATTGTATGTTTTTTTTTATACTTATAGACTCATAAGGAAAAAATAAAGATTTTCGGGTTATGCGCATCTGATTAACCTTTTACGGTTGTAAAGATGGAAGCTGTGGTACTCCTCCATACAATGCAAGATATATAATACTCAACTATATATATTACTCAAACCAATCTCTAAGCAGGAACCATCACATGTAAAATGTACTTAGAAACATAAAGACTGGGAGACAAGGTTGTTGGGACAAGATTACATGTGGTTTGAAGGGAAAGAAAAAAAAAGGCAGACCATTCCATGTGATTATTGTTATTAATCTAAATTGTGTCGTAAATTATTTAACAATGTGAACGGCATAACTATAAGATTTAGTTAGTTAAGTAGAACTTAACAAAAACATTAAACGCTTCATTAGGATGTGTTAAAATGTTAATGTCGTTATGCTTGAAGTGTTTCGATTCAGTATGAAGTTCATGACAGCTTACCCTAACTGAATTTTGATATTGCGATACTTTGGGGGTGTTGTGAACGAGAGAAATATTAGTGGTCCAAAAAGCTCAATCTAATAGTTGAAAAATATAAAAAGCACCGAGTCAGATGTTTTCTCCTCCTAGTAGATGACATATTAATATTTGATGTGAAACTTTGGAATATTCCTGAAATGTACGTGTGACCCTTTGAAGTCTGGAGTGAGTTGAGTCAAAAATTAAAGCTCCACCATCGAAAACGATCCTAAGAAATTGAAAAAGTAAAGACTTGAGTAAAGCTTAGAGATTCACCCGAAGGGAAAAGCACTTTCAACGGACAAAGTATTAATGGGAATTTGTTATGGTACACTAAACAAAGCCGACATTAAAATCTTCTTAAGTTTTATTTTTTATACTTCATTTGTAACTAAGACCATGTGAGATGTATTTTGCTATAGGAACTTTATAATACAAATTTTTTTTTGTTTCAGTGTATTTTTCTAAAATAGAAATCTCTAAATATAAAATAAAAGATAGAGAAATGTTATTTTTTTTCCTCTATATATTGAGAAAAATATAGCGAATTATATTTTAGACTAAGAAAGAGTATAGTGTTGGAGTAGTTTTGGCTCTAATGCTATTAGACCATCTCCAATGTTACTTTATTTTTTCCAATTGCATAATATTTCTTTCTCTATAATTTTTTTTTAAAATAGAGTAACTTATGTTCTAATGGTGTTATTTTATAATATAATTACTCTATTTTATAAGAAATCATAGAAGAGAAAATAGATTGCCATTAAAGATGGTCTAAAATAGAGTTACGGTGGTTTGGGAGATAACAATTTTAGCATCCAATATTTCTACACATTTAAGATTTATAATAATTTTTATTAAATTGACAGTTATATGTTATTCAAAGATGACTTTGAAAAAAATATATTAAATATTTGATTTTATAGTAGTTTTAATTGTTTTTTTTGCTTAGTTTAATATTTTATCTTGGGAAATAATTTAACAGTAGAATTTACGAGATTTGTTGTGATTTTAAAGTGTTTTATAAAATTAATTAGGCAAAAATATATTAAAAAAAAATTCATGGGTTTAACTAAAATCATAACAATTTTTTCATTTCATCCCAAATGATCTAAAATTCACTAAAAACTAAGCCACTCTAAATCCTACGATGCTGAATTCTCATAGTGTTGACATAGTCATGGCTAATGTAAAATCTTTCGAAGTTTGATTTTCCAATAAATTTTGTTTAAAAAAAAAAAAGCATTTGCTTGGTTGGATGCACGGGAAGGAATTTTGACGATCGAATAAGCATCTTCCTTGTTTGGAGGCGAAACACTACTTTCTTACTTTAAATAATATATAAAATGAGTTCAATTCAATCTCTAATGAACTAAGTTTCAAGTAGGGAATGATTATCGGCCAATTTGAACTATAATAACTAATCATTTTATTGAAAAAAAATGGTAAACCGCTCTCCGGCGAGAGAATGTTAAATTACCGATAGCCACGTATTAAAGATATCAGAGTATAATCGGATCCAAACTTACCTTTCTTAACGATGTTGGAACGCCATGCTACCACCCGACCACTAGCATGTGGTTACCATTCAAAAGATGGAATACTGAAAGCAGATGTGAAATAGTTTTCAGAGTTCCCACACTCATTTTTCCTTTTCTTTCACACACTTTAGATTTCAATAATAATTTTATGTTACTCGCTCGATTGGCTAGTTGTTGTTATATTTTCTTTGAAATAGTCATTTTTGCTTTGCCAACGATCTACTTAAGATTAATAATTATATTTGGAAAAATTAAAAAAAAGAGACACTCTCAACTTAGATTTTTTTCAATAAAATTTGTAAGAGATTATTTAGGTAATTATGATTTATATTTTCTTTAATACCATTATACCCTTCAATTAACCTAATTAATCTTAATATTTCGTAATTGATTTAAATTTTTTATTAAAAAAGAAAAACAAAATAAACAAAAAAGTAATTCATAGGATCGTGACTTTAAGTTGTAATAAATCTATAGGTAGACTAAAGACATCTTGCTAGAATATAAGCTGACGAATTCTAGTTAAGATAGAATATACAAAAAAGTTTTGTTAACGTTATATACCGATGATAGACCTATGTATAATACTTAGTATCCGATTTCTAGACTAAATATATGGTCAAAATGAATATTCTATCCTCATATATGACATAAAATATGATTATACTATTTTTTTAAAAGAATTTTAGACATATAAATAGATATACTTATGTTTTCAATGGTTTTCATATTTTTTTATATTTTTAAAATTTAGTTTACTAGTTTTCCCATTACAGAAAGGTAAAACATTTTCAAAATGACCAAAAATAATAAAAATCCTATTAGGACAAATAAAATTTGAAAGTATCTCTTTTTTTCAATTTTTCAATAATTTTATCATCTTATTATCACCTTTTGAGATTTTAATTCTTTGCTTTAATGAAACTCTGTCCTAAAGTAGACTAGAGGACATACCGACCCAAATATGAGTTAGATACTTGTTGTGATTTGTGAATGATTAAAATATTAATTTGAATAATTTTGAAAACAAATAAGATGACGAAAATAAATACCATATATATATACTCCATATATTATGCAAAACTTGTACCAATATTCGACAGAAAAGTAGAACAGCTGTTGCCGGTCTTTCCTTAATACTGTGAGCTTTTGCTTTATTTGTTTACTTAGTTTTGTTTCGGTGACCCTCTTTATTAATTTTTAAATACTTCCGAACACTCCATACATATCTCCGTTGTGTTAGTACTGACCCTCTTTATTAATTTTTAAATACTTCCGAACACTCCATACATATCTCCGTTGTGTTAGTACTGTTTCAAGAAGGGTTTGCTAAATTGCCAATATATGGTTGTTTATCCATATAATAAAACTTAGTTTGATTCTTTTCACTTATTTTATTTATAAATAAATAGCTAGAGTATGTGTAAATGATAGGTTTAATTGATGAGTCTACTGTCGTCCAAACGTATAAAATGAGTTCCATGAAGTAAGAACTAAGAAATCATATCAACTGAAATCGTCTTTAACCGAGATATCGTCTTTGATTATTCCTATCAAATCCACCCTAACACTATTATAATTATTCCAACAAAACTGCATGTATATAAATTATATTCAGAGATATATGAAATTGATTATAAAGAAACAAATTAGAGCAGTTAAAAAAAAACGACACAAATTAGAGTGATGCAAACAATTATTAGCGTGAGACTGAAAAGAACTCCGTTAAAGTTGTGCAGCGGTACATGATGACAAGTGGCATAGCCACACACGGCACAACATACACCGGCCTGTGCTGTGATAAGAGTAGATAGAGCCATGTGACATATGAATCTGCACTTACCAAGAGACTGTCTTAGAATGGTAAACGACAGTAAAAGCAAGTGATGACTCACCACACATCAATTTTTACACTGATTGTATTTTCACATTTACACGATTGACATTTTGTTCTAGTATCATATTTGAAACAGGCGATCACGAGACAACATTGGAACTCTTGTGAATGATGTCAGTTCCTGTTTCTAATTTTTTTTTTTTTAAACTAATGTTTTGCTCTAGCCTTCCATTGAAAAACGTTAAAGAGATACAGCAAAACAATAAACAAGAACGTTAAAGAAGAAGACAAAACAATAAACAATATTCTAGGCAAATGCAACATATATGTGAAGTTCTCGAAAAACAACATATATGTGCATACCTGCTAACGGTTAACTATCACAATAGGTGTCCTAACATGTAGTAGCAACTATAAATACGAAACTAACATTGGTGTCCCGATTCAATAAATATAAACAGGTATACACTAAATGCCATCAATAAATAAACCTTGACCGGATACTAATTACGAAGTGTTCGAATTCGTGTTATGCATAGGGATGGTAAAAAAATCCGTTAATTTTGATTTGATTTAATATTCATTTCGACTCGAACAGAAAATCTGCATATTCGTAACTCTACAAAACAAAAAGTATATATAATATGCAGTATCCATAGAATGAAAAAAATCACAATCTATATATACTATTATTTGCAAAGTAATTTTTAGCAACAGAACTCACACGTTGAAAGTTAGAGCGGTTAATATCTATAATACATTTAATGAATTTTATATATAATTAATTATATAATCCAAAATATATTTTTATTAATAATATTTACTTTTAAAAAAAATAACATAATTTTTATATATTGTGTTGTTATCTTAAAACATATTTTCAATTATAAACTTTAAAAATAAAATATAAAACAATTATTATAAATTCGGTGGTTATAGTCAATGTTATCTTTAATAAATTTTAACTAAACATATATATTTAATTAGTTTTTTGTCATATATATATATATATGTTTGATTTATTTTTTTGCAAACATAAATAATTAGTTATTATGCTGGTTTTTGAATTAATAAAAAAATAAGCTAATAAATATTTGTAAAACGATTAAGCCCGCACCTAGGTACTAATATTTTAAAAAATTAATATCTGATCTGATCCGTTATATACATATATATATAAAGAAATTTATATAAAAGTTATATATATTATATATTTTATGTAATTTTAAAATATTTCTATTTATTAAATTAATTGTATTAGTTATTATAATTTTAAATGTAAATAATTTCAAAAAATTTATAATAAAATATTTTTTTTAGATTGTTTTATTTTTTTATTTGTACAATCGAATCGAACATCCGGTTAAAATGTACAAAATTTTGAATATTCAAGAGACTGAATATTTGGATAGCTACGAATCAAATCAGATAGGATAACTGGTTATTGAGACGAAACATATCGGATGGCTCTTTAAATTTTAGATATTAGATATGTGCCATCCCTGGTCTTGCACCTGAGGAATTCAAAAGAAATATGTGTTGATGGAGTTGACCATTCTAGTTTCCGTCAACGTCAATATGAACCCCATTACATAAAATTTTTGTTTTACCTAGAATACAAGAAAATGTAGAGTATATTAATGTCCATTGACGAGAATTTCAAAGCAAGGTTGTGAACAATTTAATATGATATTCCAACATAGTTAAATTGTATAATTAAATCTTAATATTAAAACCAAACTTAAAATATTAAAAAATAACTTATTTTATTAATTCTATTGGGTTTTTAAAAATTATTTAATAGACGGTTTTTTATTTTTCTTAGTTTTATTTTTTAAAAAATACATATTTAAAAATTATATTTTATGTTGATGATTTCTTTGTAATTAATTAAAAATAAAATTTGTAAAATATGAAAATAGCTTTAATCTAAAAATGAAAATATCGTTACAAACCAGTTTAGGTATATGGTAAAACATTTAAATCAATAATATCGACTATGATAATTTATTAATCTAAAATAATTATTTAAATAATTATTTTAAATATTTTTATTTAAAAATTTCTTTTTAAAAAAAAAAAATATTTTATTTCATTATTTTTTGTATTAATTAAGTTTTATAGATTTAAATTCGATCTATTTTTACTAAATTATGTGATATGATTTATGCCTCACTGATTAATTGAATACAAATGTATTTTTATGCTATTTGATAAAAGAAAACAAAAAAAATAAAAATAAAAAGTAAATTTAGAAATGAATTAATTGTAACTAAATTATAAATATTTTTTTATGTTTATATAATATGTATATATATAGTAATACTTCATTTATGATTATAGGAGAACAATATGTTTAGCTAAAAACTAAAATATTATTTTCTTAATATTTTTTTAAATTCAGATATGCTTAAAATTTGGCTTAACGTTGGACCAGAAATATTTATTAATTTATCATATTTACTAGTTTATTTTATTTATTAATTTATCCAGTATATATTTATAGAGCTTATGCTTTAGTCTTTTGTTGAAAGGTTGATTGCAATAAGAATGTAATAAGGAGTTACAATGGTATAGTAACTCCCAAATACAGGATATATAAACTGGTGTTTCATCACTTAGAAAGGAAAAAAAAAACTATTATGGCAAAAATAAAATAACCAATAAAATATAGATTCATATAAAATGCTGTTATTGTCTTAACTAACGAATCTGCTGTTTTAGTTTCTGAGCAAGGATGATAAACTAGATAACTCATTCAACTTTGTTGAAAAGCTTAGCCATGCTTGTGGGCCTTCTATCATGCAAAGTTCTTGCATTATGTACCAAAGTGTTGGTACATTGACAATTGTAGCATGTATTTCATAATCCAAAGCTAGAGCTTCACTGTGTGCAGGTAGCTATACCAATTCTCCTCCTCTGATTCTTTATTCCCATAAGCTGAATTTTTTTCTGTCGAGTCTGTCCATGTCCATCTATAACCACTTAAAAGTGAGTCATGAGTCCATGATTCATTGACCATAAGCATCTCATGTAAGCTTATGGCTTGGGTAGATAATAGTCTTTGTTATTCTTCTCGTTCCTCCACCCTTTTTTGTTAGCTTCAAACCATGCTCTCGTTCTGCATGTTTAATAGTTTCAAAGGAGTTTCTATTGATTCTTCTCAAAAGTTTATCATTTCTCGATTTTCAAATATATCAAATTATCTATAAGTAAGGATCTCTATCCATTTATGAGTCATCAGTTTCGTTCTTATGCCAAAAGAGACAATTCATATTGGTATATACACTTAAAATTGGAAATATGAAAGGGGAAGAAGGTGTTGCTGCTAAAACTCAAGTTTAAAGGACTGATGATCTTACTCAAATTATCCTAAAGAGTGAATTTACTCTCTCAAATAAGAGGTTCAATTGCAGTATTTAGGGATCGAATCCACAAGGAGCTAGGGAACCTAATAAATCTAATGGGATTTGTTAAGTTGGATGTTTTAATGATTAAAATGTAAATTGCAGTTTTTATTGAGCAAGTAATTGCTCGATTGATTGGTTGAAGTTTAGGTGCTTAAAAGGAAATAGCTAGACTTAGGGTTTTATTCAGGAAACTTGGAATTATAATCCTATAGATGCCTAATGAGTTGCATGCATGATAATGTAGAGCTCAACTATTAAGCAACAAGTCAATCAGCTCTCGCGTTTCTGGACTTGTCTATTAACTAGATCTAATGACCCAAACAAATATAATCGATCAATAGCAAGTGTCAATCGATGATCCTATAGGGATATCGATCGATACACCTTTCACTCCGTGGATCGATTATCTAATACGGATATCGATCGACGCGCTTCTAGTTAAGCTTTATGTGCGGGTTGAATAATGCTCACTAGATCAGCTCTCGCCTTACACTTAGCAAGAAACTTAGCTCAATTAGAATGATTTCAGGATGAGATTGAAGGTATCGCTTTTATCTAACAATCCTAGGGCAAGTTCTAGGTAGCTAATCTAGAATCAGACATTAATGACAATCCTAATGATTATTATCACAACTCAGCAATCTGTAGTTGAGGCTAATCCTTCATAACCTATTTAAACCCTAAAATCTAACAATGGAACTACTCAGACATGACTAAACAATTCATAACATCAATTAGGTAAGAAAACTTCATTAGAATAGTAAATAGATATTAATGGAGTTCAAATCACAAATATAACTTTGGATCTTCTCTCCAATCTATCAAAATCCTAAAAACCTTTGATGATAATAATAAAACTAGAAACACAAGAAAACACATTTTGCCTCTAACATGGTTGCAAAGCTTATATAGTTAGGTTAAAACTCGTCAGGGGTAATCTTGTAAATTGGTGAAAACTTGGGCTTCAAGTCGGCTGTGACCAAACGGGCTTTCTACGCGCTTCGATGGAATTTTTCTTCAGGCGAGAGAACCATTCGAGTGCTGCTCCTTGGAGGTTTTCGACGAAGAGGCGGCATTCGTCGGTATCCCTTTCGCTTTCTCTGAATTTGGCTCTCGCCATCGCGATCTGGAAAGCCTGCAGGTGTGCCCTTGGATCGGTGGTGCCGTCGTAAGGCGTTACCTTGATCTTTCCTGGATCCAAAACCTTAGTTTCGGTGATGTGGGTAGTAAAGGGTATTTTTCGAGATTCGTCGAGCAGCAGGTCGATCTCGGGCGCAAGGCTAGTAGCGTGGTGAATCTGTGATTTCACCGCTCTGACTTCTGCAGCCGTTTTCCTGAGATGATCGCGAAGATCGCGGATCTGGGATTTCTCGCTAGCCAGTTGATATCACTCAAATTACCATAAGGAGTGAATTACTCTCTCAAATAAGAGGTTCAGATGTAGTACTTAGGGATCAAATCCAAGGAGACTCTAGGATTACACAGTAGATTTTGGTCTTGAAATAAATCTAGATCAAATGGTTTATGGGTTTTAAAGCAGTAACTGGGTTGGTGAGCAAGTTTAATGCTCGATTGATTGTTTTGAGTTTGTTAACAGTGGGTTGAAATAGCTAGATTCATGTATATTCTCAGGTATGATTAATAACACTTAATTTGGTAAATTAGGAGTTTATTAATATTAATTATTCTTGAATTCAAACTTATGGTATAATCTATTAATTATCTAATCTGGATCTCGGACCTCAACTCTCGTTATCTTGGTCGCGAGAAAGAGTAGATTGATAATCCAATGGGCGTATCGATCGATACACCTTTCAAAATATCGATCGACAGGGCTATCATCGTGTCGAACGATACTTCTTCCAGAAAAGAAAGCTTTACGAACGGGTTTGATTTGTATTCTCTAACTCACTAGAACAACTCTCGTTAGTATCTAGTCAGTTAGATAATTCTAGTTATTTTCATGTATTGGGTCAAGCAATGGCTTGATCCCAATTAATCCTAAGATCTAAGTTTAAAGGGTGATCAATCCTAAACTTAGCTTTAATGCATAACTAGATGATTGAACTATATTTCTAAACATCCTAACAATTGTTGTGTCAGTATTACATTTATCAGCCTATTTGAGAAACCTAAATCTAACAGTAAAGACTACTCAGACATATTCATGGAACACATGGTTATGATGGTCTGAATAATACTTAAATAAATAATAGTAATATGGAAACAAGGGAGTTCAAGATCTTCTCTGTTTTGCAGTAGATGATCTATCTCTCCAACTAAGCTCTCTCTTTCAATGGTGGCTTCTTGTCTCCTCCAAACTAGGTCTTCTTAGGTCTCTAGGCAATCCTTCCTCTAAAACAATACAAAACCCTAATAAATAGCCTAACAAGCGGCCATGGACTAATGATGTAATTATTGAGACTTTTGTGAAACTTGAAATCTTCTAATTTGTCATTAACTCTCGGATGGCTTCATAATCGATCGATACAAGGGACTTGACATCGATCAATATTTGGTGGTGACTATCGGTCGATATTGAGCTGCGACCGTCGACCATCTCTTGCTTTCAGCGAAGCTCAAAAGATCTCTAAATAGCTCCAAATACATCATTTTCTTCCAATAGTACCTGAAACTCTAATTACGCTAAATAGACTCTATATAGTATTAATATATCTTAAAGTAAAAATAGGTAAAATCCATGGTCGATCAACTCCCCCAGACTTACTCTTTTGCTTGTCCTCAAGCAAAACACAACAAAGCAGTTTCTCTGAAAGAGGTTTGAAAACATCGGGAACTTACATGATTTAAAACTCATAATCATCACCTCTTTAACATTGCAATCCATATCTAAAAGGTCTTAGTCACAAAATCACTTTATACAATATCCTTGTTTAGCAACCAAATTCATCTAGCTAATAACTTAACATAATCTTGTCTTTCATTCCCCTTTACCAACCTCATTTCTTAGCATAAAATAAAAGTGAAAGCTATACCTTGGGAGTATCGATCACAGGATTCAAGGATTCTCAAACAAGTATCTGGACCTGCAGGTAAATATTAGATCATATCCTCTCTCTCTACTAATTTTCTCTCTTGGTTAAAAATCTGCTTATATGCAAGATCATTTACCAGGATTGGACATGCTTTCATGAATCAAGCCTTAATGTTGTTTGCCACCAAAGTCCTGTTCACTTCTTTTTGACCTATATACTAGGATTATTTGTGAAGCAAGCATTAATGGTTGTAGCCATCAAGTCATGTTCTAATCCTTTACCTATGAAATTCATATGAAGCAAGCCTTAATGGTTGTAGCCACCAAGTCATGTTCGAATTCCTTCCTAATAAATCTCTAATACAATACAACACACATTTCTTTTTTTGATCTAAATTTCAAAAATAGAGAGAGAAAGGGTGATAAATCTATATACACAAGGCTTTACCTTCCAGACTTGTTTGAAGAATCCGATCCTATGTATACCAAGCCCCAAGACAAGAAGTTGTGTCAGGTTTAGTGTTGGAGGTCAACTTTGGTTCCTTCAAAGCAATCTCAGCAACTGTGGTTAGTTGACAGGTTGATCCACTTTAGTATCATTAGTACTATGTGCAATCAGAAAGTTTTAAAATGGTGATAATAAAATGGTTAGATAACATGCAAAAATCTACAAAGATCATTATCCCCTTCTTGACTCAATAAAAACTTTTTGTTTGGGAATATATATATATATTTAGAAATTCATGAATAAACTAATTTTAGTAAGTACCTCCCCCAGACTTAAATTTCACTGTCCCCAGTGAAAGTCAGTCTAAGGATGGTCAGGGTAAAAATAAGTAATAACTATAAGTTAGATGTTAGACAAGAAAAAAGAATGTGTTACCCACTGTCTCGAGGATCGATCAACATGTACGCCGTATAATCGATCGATATCGTCGCGTCTATGTCGATCGATATAACCGTCTTGTTATCGATCGACAGTGCAGAGACAGAAAACGTCTGCGCTATCTGCAACGTATCCATGTGTCTAACTCAGCATATAATTAGCATCAGTCAGCTAGGTTAGCTCTGTTAGACAATCCAAACACATGCAAGATTAGCGAAATAAGGAAACTCAAGTCATACCATAGAATAATAAGTTTGAAAGTAAATCCTAAAAGTTTGAAAATAAGGAAAAACATAAGTAGATAGGGATAGAGTATGAGGACTAGTCCTCATCAGTGGTCTCGTCGCTGGAGGTGTCTCTGCGCTGGCAGGACGGTCCTGCTGCTGATGGTGAGCTGTCTCGCACATTCCGCCTGCTCGAGCAGCGACATCTCGACACTCTAGCCCAGATGTCAGTGAGAGCATCGATGACGACGCGCCAGAAGTCTCCCTCAGGGCGTGTAGACATGTCTGGCATGGGAGGGAAAGGGGGTAGAGCTTCCTCGGGCTGATGCGGCTGTGGTCCTGCAGTGCGCTGGACCGTGTAGCGGCGCGGCTGGGCTGCTGGGGCTTGGACTAGGTGAGGGTCAGGTCAGAACTGAATGCTGCTAAGGCCATGGGAGAAGTCCGTAAGTGACCGAAGTGGAAGCCTCACCAAACGTATGCCGTCCCCAACTTTGAAGGACCAGTCGCGGTCGTTCTTGAGCCACTGTGCGCTCGTGAGATGTGCCGCGTCCATGTAGAGGATCCAATCATCCATATCGGCGTCGTCCAGGGGAACTCAGCAATGGACAAAGATCGGAGTGAGTAGGCTTCCAACCGTCTCCTTCTTCTTTCTCGTTGACTGGAAAGGCTTCATCTTGAGCTTTGTCAGATGCTCAGCAAATATGGCACCAAGGTTGGGCCATGTGTCGTCCTTGGACTCCTCGATTCCCTCCAACTCAAACAAGCTCCTCACTGCGTACTAGACCAGAGTGAGCTCCTGAACCCGAACCCTACTAGGTTCCATCTTGCACAACAGGGTGTTTGCAACGGTCTTCATGAATTAACGAAGGGTCGGATGATGAATGTCCGTCTGAACGGTCTTGGTGGGGTCGAAGAAGCCGGTAGCAATGAGGCTCCAAAATGTCCCAATCCCTGGGAAGTCGGGTACGGTGGCGGCTGGCGCTCGATCTCAAACCCGAAGATAGTCCAGAGAGTCAGAAGATGTACTCAGTAGCGAATGCCGCGGATGAAGAAGGTCAGGACGCCTTCGCTAGCCGTCTTCGCCCTCTTGTTGGCGTTGTAGACGTTCACGGTAGCCATGAACTGACGGACCAGCTCCGTATAGAGAACCTGCGGGTGAGAAGCAAAGTTCCCCATACCCAACTCGACGAACAAGTCCTCAAGGTCTGATCGGATGCCTAAAGCTCGAACCACGTCTAGATCGACGAACCTCGTGGGTTCGATGGAAACTTCCCACCACACATTGTAGAATATGCTGTCGTAGTCGTCCCAGGCGTCCTAGATCGCATGGTTGCGGCATTCCAAGCTCTTCACCGCTTTCTGCGTGTTGAGGAAGTTCTCAAAGAGTGGAATAGGTCCATCCTCGGGTTGTCTCGGCCAGGGGTCTCTGTCACGGATAGGAGCTTGGCTGTTGGTGTCGAACCTCCTCTTTGTTCTCCTCTTATCAGCCTGTAAACGTAGTTCACAAACAAGAAAGGATTAGCGAGGTTTGTCGGCTTAAGGTCGCTGTCGATCGACAGAGGTGTCTCGATGTCGATCGACAGGACGTGGAGATAATCGATCGATAAAACCAATGGTTATCGATCGATTTCTCGTTCGTGAAAACCTGCAAAACCAAATCATGCAATTTGATTTGCATGTTACAGAAAATCCGTTGAATCAATCGATTATAGTGTTCCTCAACACGGATCGATCGATTCAAACTCTGAATTCTCAGTTCAAATCCGATTTTTGATTCAACCCTAGGAATAACGAAAATTTAGAAAATTTCGTGTTCATACCATGATGATGCGTGAGTTTAGTGATCTAAACGGAGAGAAGGGTGAATTTCGAGCGGAATGAGTGAAGGAATCGTCGAATTTGGGTGAAAAACTAGAGAGAAAACAGATGGGAAAGGTTTCGTAGGGTTTTCGGGTTTATGCGAACAGATGGGAAACTGTTCATTTGATGTCGATCGACAACGATATGTTGTTGTCGATCGACATAGGTCTTTTGTTTCGATAACTTGTCTTTTTTTTTTTTAAATTCTAAAAGATTCTAAAATGCTAAAGTTTAAATTTTAAAATAATGGGTTGCCTCCCATTCAGCGCTTATTTTAAGTCCTCAGCTTGACTTGATATTCGAATTCTCTAATCATCGGGAAGTGGGCTTAAGTTAATGGCCTTGATATTTGGCGGTTTAGCCCAATAATGCTTTACTCGTTGGCCATTGACCGTGAATTCGTCTTCTTTATTATTTGTAAGCGTAATGGCTCCATAAGGATTGGCGTTTACAATAGTAAAAGGACCAGACCAACGAGATCGAAGTTTTCCGGTAAACAGCGTTAGCCGAGAGTTATACAATAATACTTGATCATTAGGTTCAAAGTTTCAGGAAATGATCTTTTTGTCATGATATGCTTTGGTTTTCTCTTTGTATATTTTTGAACTCTCATAAGCTAAATGTCTAATCTCGTCCAGTTCGTTAAGCTGTATGAGCCTTTTTTTCGGCAGCCGGTTTGATGTCGAAATTCAATAGTTTAATGGCCCACGCTGCTTTGTGTTCCAGCTCGACTGGTAAGTGACATGATTTCCCGTATAGGAGATGAAATGGGGTGGTTTCTAAAGGAGTTTTGAAGGCAGTCCGGTAGGCCCAGAGTGCATTGTCCAGTTTTCTAGACCAGTCTTTTCTCGATGTGCCCACGGTCTTCTCTAAGATCTCTTTGATCTGTCTATTTGAGACTTCTACCTGCCCACTCGTCTGTGGATAGTAGGGTGTAGCAACTCTATGGTGTACTCCGTTCTTTCGGAGTAGTCCTTCAAAAAATTTGTTGATGAAATGGGAACCACCGTCACTTATGACGATTCGTGTTATTCCGAATCTCTGGAAGATAATGCTTTTGAAAAGCTTAATAACTACAGATGCGTCGTTTGTGGGGGAAGCTACCGCTTCGACCTATTTTTGACACATAGTCAACAACAACTAGGATGTATTTATTTCCGTACGAAGAGGGGAAAGGTCCCATGAAATCTATTCCCCCAACAGTCAAAGGCTTCTACTTCTTGAATAGATTTCTGTTCCATTTCATGACTTTTACTGATTTTTCCCCTTCGTTGGCATCTATCGCATTGTACTATGAATGCATGAGCATTGCGAAACATGGTTGGCCACCAGAATCCTGCTTATAGAATTTTTGATACTGTCTTAAAGGTTGCAAAGTGCCCACCATAATCGGATCCATGGCATTGGAATAATATGTCGTGTATTTTAGTATCTGCGATGCAGCGTCTATTCATCCCGTCAGAGCAGTGTTTGTAGAGATATGGTTCGTTCCAGTGATATCTCCTAACTTCTCTTAAAAATTTATTTCTCGTGTATCCTCTCAACTCTTTGGGTTCTATGTCGGCAGCTAAATAGTTTACTATATCGGCGTACCATGGTCTGTCCTTTGATCCTTGTCCGATTGCATGTACTTCTCGGCATGGACTTCCTTTCACAGTGGAATCATGGCCAGGGCATAGCTTGTTGTGTGACGTTAACCTTTATGTCGAAGGTGAGGGTCTTGGGATTACTCTCTTCGCTAAAAATATTTGTATTGTTGATCGACATACTATCGCTGTTGTCGATCGACTCGGTACTACCGCAATCGATCGACATTGGATCGTCGTCGTCGATCGATAGGTCCTCGGAGGTGAGACTTACATTCCCGATGAATGATTCCGTTTGGTAAACGTTTTCAGTTGGTAAGAAATCATCGATAGGGACGTCATTTTCTATTCTTATCCGGGAAAGATGGTCTGCAACTCCGTTTTCTACTCCTCTTTTATCTTTTATCTCGATGTCAAATTCTTGGAGTAAAAGGATCCAACGCAGGGGTCGCGGTTTTGCGTCTTTCTTTTGCATTAAGTATTTAATTGCAGCATGGTCGGTGTGGACGATGACTCGCGAACCGACCAGGTATTGACGAAATTTTTCGAACGCATAAACCACAGCTAGCAGTTCTTTTTCAGTTGTTGTGTAATTTCTTTGTGCTTCGTCTAGAGTTCGACTGGCATAATAAACTACATGCAGCTTTTTGTCTTTTCTCTGGCCTAGAACTGCTCCTAAAGCGAAGTCGCTCGCATCGCACATGATTTCGAAAGGAAGAGTCCAGTCTGGTGCTTGTACGATGGGGGCAGTTATGAAGGCTTTCTTTATTTCTTCGAAAGACTTTACGCATTCTGGTGAGAAGTCGAATTTAACTTCATACAGAGGAGGAAAGTGAGTGGTCGAGCGTTTTTGCTAAAATCTTGTATGAATCTCCTGTAAAATCAGGCGTGCCCGAGAAAACTCCTCATATCTTTTACGTTTGTGGGAGCCGGTAAGCCAGTCATTACCTCAATTTTCGCTCGATCTACCTCTATTCCAGCAGTAGACACTTTGTGTCCTAGGTCGATTCCATCGTTAACCATAAAGTGGCATTTTCCCCAATTCAAAACGAGATTCTTTTCTTCGCATCTTGCCAAAACTTTACATAGGTCATAAAGACAGTTTTTGAAACTAGATCCATATACTGAGAAATCGTCCATGAAGACTTCCATGAAGTCTTCTATCATATCAGTGAAGATTGACATCATGCATCGCTGGAAAGTAGCAGGAGCATTACAAAGACCGAATGGCATTCTGCGGTATGCGACTGTTCCGTAAGGGCATGTAAAGGTTGTCTTTTCTTGATCATCAGGATCTATAGGGATTTGAAAAAATCCATAGTATCCGTCAAGAAAACAGTAGTATTGGTGGTTTGCCAATCTTTCCAGCATTTGATCTATGAGAGGTAAAGGGAAGTGATCTTTTCTTGTTGCAGCGTTTAGCTTTCTATAATCGATGCACATTCGATGTCCAGTGACGGTTCGGGTGGGAATGAGTTCGTCTTTGTCATTCTTCACCACAGTGATTCCTCCCTTTTTCGGTACAACATGCACGGGGCTAACCCAATTGCTATCCGAAATCGGATAAATGACTCCGGCATCCAGAAGTTTGATTACTTCCTTTTTAACAACTTCCTTCAAGTTCAGATTTAGTCGCCTTTGGTGTTCTATTGACGATTTCAAACCGTCTTCTAGGTGAATCCGGTGCATGCACAGATCTGGAGAATTGCCAGGAATGTCTTCGAGAGAGTACCCGATGGCCTTTCTGTATTTGCATAGTTTATTTAATAACAGTGCAAGTTCTCCGTTTGTGAGGTTGGCATTCACGATTACTGGATATGAATATTTGTAGCGAAATGCATATTTGAGTCCAGCAGGCAGCTGTTTTAACTCAATTTTTGGTGCTTTTTCGGGATCCCATTCCTTCAAGAAGGATGGTTGTCGATCGACAGATTTTAGTAAATATCGATCGACATTAATTTCTGAAACGTCATTCTCTATGTCATTAACGCTTGCTGTTTCCATGCTTGCGTCCATTAATCGTGTATATTCTTCACCTCTACTGTCGACATTGAAAGTTTCCTTTTCGCCAGTTGTGAATACTTCCTCCAAAGGATCTTCTGAGCATGAGTTTATAAGAGATCCTTCGGCTAATTCACTTATGTCGTCCAAGTAGGATGTCTGTTTATCGATCAAGGGTCGTCTCATCAGGTTATCCATGTCAAAAGTCATTGGGATGTTTCCAATGTTTAGACATATCCTACCCTCCTTGACATCGATTATCGCTCTAGGAATGGCTAGGAATGGTCTACCCAAAATAAGGGGGTCGTTTGGTTCATTTTGGTATTTCAGTACTACGAAATCTGTTGGGACGTGACAACCGTTAATCCTTATTTTCACGTAGTCAAGCACTCCCTCAGGTAATCTAACGGATCTATCGGCCAGAACCAAAGTTATTTTGGTAGGTTTGAACTTTTTGTATCCTAGGGATAATGCGACAGAATGCGGCATGAGGTTCACGCTGGAACCTAGGTCACAAAGGGATCGAGGAAATTTTTTGTTCCGTATATTGCAATCCAGAAAAAAACTGCCCGGATCAGGTCTCTAGATCGGGACCTCGCCTTGGATTATTGCTATGACTTCCTCAGAAACCATCATGACGCTGCGCTCAGTGGCTAGAAAGCTGTTGGATACCATATCCTTTACGTATTTTTTTATCGAAGGTGATACTTTTATCGCATCGCTCAATGGCATTTCCAACGTGATCTTATCGAATGCTTTCTTGCAGATTGCTTTGTCTAGCTCTCGCTTAGTCTGCGTTTTGTTAGGTGGAAAGGGTGGTAGAGTCCTATGCACTCTTTCAGTTACCGGTTCAGCTAGAATTGGGTGTCGATCGACATTGTTTCCTGAGTGTCGATCGATATCCACCATGGTTGGTCGATCGACACTTATTCTTTCTTTTCGATCAATTTCGGCATCTTCTTCCATCTCTCCTTCTTCTTCTTCTTCCTCGAGTTCGATGGCCACTTCCTCAGTGTTGGGCTTCTCTCTTCCTAGAGGCATTCCTGACTCGGTACTGGGATCATCGAGGTTTATAGGGCGTGACCTACTTTCACCGGTTTCCTCAACCACAGCATGTTTCTCTGTGTTGTTGGTTTCATTTGCCTTTGGGATGAGGCGTTTTCCGCTTCTCAATAACACGGCATGGACTTGACGTTTTGGGTTCGCGTCAGTCCCCCCAGGGAGACGTCATGTCTCTCTTTTGATGGCGGTTGCGTTTTCTGCGACCTGACTGTCCATTCTCTTAATTTACTTAAAGCGTCGAACTTCCTCATCAGTTCACTGAAGACTATGTCTATTTTTCCGTTTAGTTCAGTGGCTAACTTGCGATTTCCCGTGAAACTTTGGTTTAGCCTAGATTCTGCTCTGCCTTGGCGTGATCCAACAGTAGCATCGTAATTTTAGGTAAAGCTATCGGGGTTAGGGTAATTATTTTCCAAAGTATGGCTGTCTACGAAATCTATTTGCTGCTCTAGTTCAGATAGGGTGTCATCATCAATTTGGTAAATCCCAAATTGGTTGTGTCCCTCAAGAGCAGGATGGGGCGAGTCGAGATGTTCTTTGATTTCGAGTAAAGGTGACTAATCATCTGGTTCAGCTTTTCTTCCTAATTCTACGTCCATCATTTCGTAGGATCTACCCGTAGCTATAATCTTGATAAAACACCTAACCTCCTCAGAGTTTCTGGTATTGAAGCTCCCTTCACTGGCTGTGTCGAGCGTGATCTGGTAATGAAGGTTAATACCTCCGTAAAAGGTATTAATGAGTTGCGGCTCTGAATAGCCATGGTGGGGACATTCAATTTAGTAGCTCTTGAATCTCTCCAAAGCGTTTCTGAATGATTCCCGTGGGTTTTGACGGAACGTGGAGATTTTCCTCCGTGCATCCCAATAGTACGCCTCATCGAAAAATTGATTTATACAAGCACTCCTTATCTCCTTCCAACAGGTCAGAGATCCTGATGGTATTTGGTTTAGCCATTTTCTGGCGTCGACTTCTAAGGGAAAAGGAAAGAGTTTACAGTGGTTGTACTCGTCATTGTGGTCGCTCTGAGACGGTCCAACGGAAAGGGTTTTGACGTACCATGATTAAGTATTCGGGACTGATCCCAAATTCCTTGGTATCATCTTTTGGTAGTCTAATTGCGGACCTATTGGAATAGGTCCTTCCAGGATTTAAATAGTCTTGCACATGCAATTTCCATTCATTATATCTTTCTGAGATAGATTTAATTTGAACAGGGATTTCAGACCCCCGTTCACTTATAATTTGGTTATTTGCGTTGCTTAGTTGACCTTTAGGTTTTCCTAGGACTACTCTTTCATTAGAATCAATGGTAAGAGAATACTTACCTTCTTCCGGCGGGGCGTTGTCGATCGATGTTTGATGAGCGTTGTCGACCGATATTTCTGTCTACTTGGCGATCGATATTGCTCTCGCTTTGTCGATCGATATGCCTATCTCTTCGTCGATCGATGTCTGGCCGAAATCCATGTTTTCCATCTTTCAGCTTCTATGTCAGCAGGAAAAGAGAGAAAACTTTTTAGCAAATTTTGTAACAAAATCTAGATTAAATATTAAACATAATCTAATGGTAATAAGAAAGAGTCCCCGGCAACGGCGTCAAATTTGATATCACTCAAATTATCCTAAGGAGTGAATTAGTCTCTCAAATAAGAGGTTCAGATGTAGTACTTAGGGATCAAATCCACAGAGACTCTAGGATTACACAGTAGATTTTGGTCTTGAAATAAATCTAGATCAAATGGTTTATGGGTTTTAAAGCAGTAAATTGGTTGGTGAGCAAGTTTATTGCTCGATTGATTGTTTTGAGTTCGTTAACAGTGGGTTGAAATAGCTAGATTCAGGTATATTCTCAGGTATGATAAATAACACTTAATTTGGTAAATTAGGAGTTTATTAATATTAATTATTCTTGAATTCAAACTTATGGTATAATCTATTAATTATCTAATCTGGATCTCGGACCTCAACTCTCGTTATCTTGGTCGCGAGAAAGAGTCGACCGATAATACAATGGGCGTATCGACCGATACACCTTTCAAATTATCGATCGACAGGGCTATTGCTGTGTCGATCGATACTTCTTCCAGAAAGCTTTACGAACGAGTTTGATTTGTATTCTCTAACTCACTAGACCAACTCTCGTTTGTATCTAGTCAGTTAGATCACTCTAGTTATTTTCAGGTATTGGGTCAAGCAATGGCTTGATCCCAATTAATCCTAAGATCTAAGTTTAAAGGGTGATTAATCATAAACTTAGCTTTAATGCATAACTAGATGATTGAACTATATTTCAAAACATCCTAACAATTGTTGTGTCAGTATTATATTTATCAGCCTATTTGAGAAACCTAAATCTAACAGTAAAGACTACTCAGACATATTCATGGAATACATGGTTATGATGGTCTGAATAATACTTAAATAAATAATAGTAACAGTAAACAGAAATATGAAAACAAGGGAGTTCAAGATCTTCTCTGTTTTGCAGTAGATGATCTATCTCTCCAACTAAGCTCTCTCTTTCAATGGTGGCTTCTTGTCTCCTCCAAACTAGGTCTTCTTAGGTCTCTAGGCAATCCTTCCTCTAAAACAATACAAAACCCTAATAAATAGCCTAACAAGCGGCCATGGACTAATGATGTAATTATTGAGACTTTTGTGAAACTTGAAATCTTCTAATTTGTCATTAACTCTCGGATGGCTTCATAATCGATCGATACAAGGGACTTGACATCGATCAATATTTGGTGGTGACTATCGGTCGATATTGAGCTGCGACCGTCGACCATCTCTTGCTTCCAGCGAAGCTCAAAAGATCTCTAAATAGCTCGAAATACATCGTTTTCTTCCAATAGTACCTGAACCTAAAATTACTCTAAATAGACTCTATATAGTAATAATATATCTTAAAATACTCATAAACCATGGTTAAAAATAGGTAAAATCCATGGTCTATCACCAGTTTCCGATTTTGTCGGTGTTTGCCGCGAGTGTTCCGAGTCTGCTCCTCGGCCAGTTCTTCCTATTCGTCCCAGAAGATAGCTTCTTCTTCTTCGGTCATAGGATTATCGACCTAGGAATCATATTTAGCCGCACGACTTCTTGTCCGACGCGAATTCACGTTTGTGTCTTCGTCTGTAGGTTCGGATTGACTGCTAGAATCCACATCGACACGCTCAATTTCTCCTTCTTCCTCGTCTGCCACGATAGGGGGGAATATCTCCCGGATTTTTCTGTGTTGGCGCGGGGGTGGTTTCGTCAGGATTCTGCCCAGACGTTTTCCCCTGCGCGTTGCCAGACCTGTCTAGAGGAGTGGCAAAATTGAGTTTTCTTCTGCGGATTCGGGTTGTCCCGCGTGGAAGGACGTCCCTGGTTCTTGCTGTTAGGTTTTCGACCTGTGTAGCGAGAAAACTCATGACCTTGTCCTTTTCTTCCGACTTCTTTTCGAAATTCGGGAACATTTTCTGAACCTCCTCGAACGCTGCGGTGTTAAGGTTAACCGCGGTAACGTTCGCTGCTGGAGTGCTTCCAACGTTGTCGTCAACGGCGTCACCGTCGCGAGTTTGTTGGTTCTTGAGATCGTCAGCTGACATGTCTGATCGAGCGTTGGTGGCCGAGAGTTAGATTGATCTGTACCCCCTCCCCCCTCCTTATAGCGCCAAACTGTGGGAACCAAAATTAGCACCGTTGAATTAGGAAAGTTAGGAAAGCCCTAATTTCCCAGAGGTCCCAGATATCTACTAAACCACACGCCAAGCAATCAAAAACACGAAAAGACAAACAGAAAAAATATGAGAATCGAAAAGAAAATGAAATTGGTCTTATTCCGAGTCTGCGTCTGAGCTTTACAACAAGGTAGAGGCCTCGGCTGCTAGAGCTGTCGGCGGAAAAACCTTAATTCTAGCACCTAAGATCGCAGAAAACCTAATTGAGGCGCAGCTCGAGTAACAAAAATGGAAAGTTGCCTAAATCGCTCTAAGTATTGCTCTGAGTAATAATTCTTATCTCTCTTCGCCCCTTCAGCCTCGATCCCATTATATACTCCTTCTAAGGCGGTTTGCCTTTTCCCTTTCCGGCCATGGTCGACTTTATCACTCTGTAGAAATATTCCATTTTTCTTTTATCTCTATATTTATCCTTGGAAACTTGACATTTATCTTCGGAAACTGGACATTTATCTTCTTCTGCGCGACAAATGATAAACCGTTGTAACAACTGGGCTTGGTTTCATAAAATCATAAGTGGGCTCTTTGCCGTGTTCTGGCCCCTTCTGGGCCGTTTTCCGACTTAGGCGCTTTTATGATTTTATAACAAGAATGCTTCCAAAACGAAGTCAATTCCGGAGAACATTCAAATTCCACGTATAGCGTAGGCAACCTTGGGTGTTCGGCTAACCGTTGCCATTTTATACAATCAATCCGAATGTTCTTCGATTGTCATCTCGGGTGCTCACTCCAAATATCTCCAAAATGCTCCAAAGTCATCACTTTCCTCCATATCACTCCTGATCCTATAAATATACTAAATAGACTCTATAATATAATTATTAGTAGTTAAAATACTTATAAACCATGGTAAAAGTGGCTCAAATCCATGGTCTATCACTTCCACGCTAACCCGTCTCCCACTAACGTTTCCTGCAACGATAAGTGAGTTTAATGAGTAACCTAATGTCACTCAGTGAGCCAGGGCCCCAACTAACAAATACAACCCCTCGCCATCCCAACCCCAAACAATCTAAGACGAGGAGTTCACCTAACAATACCATAACAACCATAATAATCATCACTCGAGACTTCCCCCATGGAAACCCGAGTGACTCAAAATGAACATAAACATAAATAAGATAAGCATCAGAATATAATCCACCATTAGCATAATAAAGGATATATACGCTAAGACTCTCTACACCTTAACTACACATCCTCATTCGAGCTTTCTCATCACTTACACAACCATGGAACACCTAACTCGCAGCCACAAAGGCACACGAGTCAGAACATCCAAACTACTGACATGTGACCCCAATACGGTATCACATGACAGAGCATGCTTCCTAGCAACCTCCCCATACAGAGCATGCTTTATGGAACCTCTCTGCCAAGCAGCGTAGGGACATGCTTACGTAACCTTCCTTGCCGCGTAATACCCAAAACACAAGCGTAGCATTGCTAATTAGGAAAGCTATCAGCACAGCTCGACACAAAACACTAGTACCAGCGATCCGGCCTATATGGCCAAGGACCCTTAGTACGACACTAATTAGAATTCGGCCTATATGGCCTTGATCCCCTAACACTAAACCATCACAACACGTACTAGTAATTCGGTCCATATGACCTAAGTTTCCTAGTACGGACATCTAATCAACTTAACAACAACATCACAATCCCTGCATGCAAACCGATAATAATGCAATTGCAATAATCATCTAAGCATGCAATCTAACAACCTAAAAATCAACCTAGCATTAATTCCCGAATACCTATCTATCCACAACCTAGTGATATTATCTAGGCATTCTGATATGCCATAGATTTTACCCACTTTTAACCATGGTATATAAATGTTTTAATAACTAACTATTATGTTTTAGAGTCTATTTAGCATATTTATATAGGTTCAGGAATGATTTGGAAGAAAGTGATGTTTTGGAGCATTTTGGAGATAAAAGGAGAAATCATCCGAGCTGACTATCAAGCAACACCAGAGGTCGACATTTAGAGACAATAATCGATCAATGCACATCCTGTGCCATCGATCGAGAGCGAGGCGCGCAGAGACCCAGTTTGGTTCCAGCTGACTTAAAGTCCAAGACAACACCAAATTACAAGATTGCCCCTGCCGAGTTTTTGACATAATATATATATAGCTTTCCAATTGATTAAGGCAAATCATGCTTTCTTGTTCTCTTGTTTTCTAGTTTTCATACCTAAGATTTAGTATAGTTGGAGAGAAGATCCAAGACTCCTTCAGATATTTGTGATTGGAACTCCATTATTATTACTTATCTATCTATGCAGTTTTCTTTTTACCTTTTTGTTAAGAATTTCTTAGTCATGTCTGAGTAGTTCTATTGTTAGGTTTAGGGTTTAAATAGGTTATGAAAGATTAGCCCCAACTATAGAATTTCTAAGTTGTGATATTCATCAATAGGATGTTCTTAATGCTTGTGTTCTAGAATAGCTAACTAGAACCTTGATTTTAGGGTTTGTAGGTACAAGCTACTGCTTGGTCTCATCTTGAATATATCCTCATTGAACTAGGATTGCTAGAGAAAAGCGATAGCCGATCTAGGAAACCTTAGTGAATAATTTTTCAACCCGTGCGCAAAGCTTGCTAAAAGCGCGTCGATCGATATTCATATTGAATAATCAAGCCACGTCGTAAAAGGTGTATCGATTGATATTCCTCTAGAATCACCGATCGACACTTTCTAATTGATCAACATATGAATGTTGAGGTCATTAGATCTAGACAATAGACGACTGATTTGTTCTTATAAGTTGAGCTCTTTAATATCATGCAAGCAACTGATTAGTATTTATATCTCTATAATCCTGATTACCTGAATAGAAACCCTAAGTCTAGCTACTTCCAATTAAGTGTCAAAACCTCAATCAACCCAACCGAACAACTACCTTGTTCAAACCTGCAATTTACAATTAAACTAAATCAACCTAGCTTAATCGTTCTGATTAGATCTTTTGTATGCCCTAGCTCTCTGTGGATTTAATCCTAAGTACTAAAACTAAACCTCTTATTTGAGAGAGTAATTCACTCCTTAGGGTAATTTGAGGGATAAAAAATTTGGCGCCGTTGCCGGGGAGCTTTGATCTCCATTAGATCTAGTCTGATTTAGTCTAGGTTACTTCTTTAAACCATTTTTGTGACATAATATGTTTTTTCTTGTCTTTTCAAGTGCGTGCCCAACAGTACCAGACGCAACAAGGAAACATCACTACTATTCTCAGAAGATCCTCCAAGCTTGGAACGTTTGATCCGCAAAGAAAAACGCTTCGCATCGATCGACAACATCACTAGTTCGTCGACCGACATTCACATACCACAGTCAACCGAGACTCCGATTTTGTCGACCGACACTCGCCCATCACTGTCGACAGAGGCTACTTTTCTGTCGACCGACATCTTCCGCGAGACATGGTTGTGACACTGATTCTCAGACAGGAAGAGAATGGAAACCTGCATGATCTAGAAGGTCATCTGCGTAATGCAGCAGGTCAAAGGATAGATGCTCAGGGGGCTGCAATCCATGAGCCCGATACTGAAGCTACAAGAGTTGCTCAACCTGTAGATGAGGCTACTCGACCCAGAACGTTGGCTGATTACAACCGTCCAGATCAGTTATATGCCAACAGATCAGCTATTCATCCTCCAGTTATCAAGAGAGGCGATTTCGAGTTGAAGCCACAGTACTACACACTCGTGGGACAGACACCCTACTGTGGGTTATCTCACGAGCATCCTATGGACCGTTTGGAGAGGTTCGAGGATCTTATATCTGCTATCAAAGTCAATGGTGTCCCTGAGAACTACCTATTATGCAAGCTCTTCAAGTACTCACTTGCTAGAGAGGCTTCGCATTGGCTTAAGCATTTACCACCAGGATTTCTTACATCTTGGGCCGACATCAAGAATGCATTCCTGTGTAACTTCTTTGATGAGGCACGTGCAGAATACTTGAGGAGTAAGATTGCTACATTCACACATGACCCTACATAATCATTCAAAAGCTCATGGATCAGATTAAAGTCTTACCAGAGATATTGTCCACACCATGGATTCAACGAAGTGCAGCTACTCAGCACTTTCTTTAGAGGCACTGCGTTGCAGTATCAGATGGATCTCGACACAGCTAGTGAAGAGAACTTCAACATTAGGAATCCAGAAGAGACTGTGAGACTCATTGAGAACTTGGCATTCTATAATACCACCAAGAACACTAACTTTGAGAGAAGGCGATCTGTAGCCATCCTTGGGAATGAGCACATGGATGAGGTGAAAGCAAAGTTGGACAGTGTTCACAAGCTTCTTAAGAAGCAGGTTTGCTCAGCAGAGGATGTAGATGTTGTAGACACAGAGGATAACACAGAAGGAGAGGAGGATGTGAACTTTATTGTGGCACTGGATTTCAGAGGTCTGGAAACTAGAGTGGAACATGAACTTCTATGGTAATGGACACATGAGTAATTTCAACTAGAGTTCACAATACCAGAAACCCTACAGCAACTACAGCAACAACTACAACAAGAACAACAACATGAGCTATGGAAAATCATCTTACCAGAATCCACCACCACAGACTCAGGAAAGCAAGATAAAAGCAATGCTTGATCAGGTTCTTGAAGGCCAGCAGAAGCTGACAGTGGATTTCAATGGGAAGATTGATTCTGTCAACAACAACCTGAACACAAAATTTGAGACTTTGAACACCCATGTGAAGAAGCTGGAGATGAAGGTAGTTCAGATAGGAGAAGCTGTTAAGAGGCAGGATGCCTTAGCAAGGGGGATATGAGATGAAGAAATGAAGCACCACGTGAATGCCATCATATATGATGATTTCTGGCAAGTGGCTAAGCATGAGAAGCTACAAGAAGGAGATTTCGAAGTCGAAAGTTCCATGAGTTTCGGCAGTTCGCATTGGTGTCGATCGACGCCGGATTACGAACATCGACCGACGGACTTCAACGAACACCGATCGACGAGCCTTCCAAAGAATCGATTGACGACACCAGCAGAGTCAGTTGCATCGTGTAATGCGGTGAGAATCATGACTCACGAGTAGTTCGCAGCAAGACACCCACATCCACCCGAACCCTTTCATTTTAACATCAATCGGCATAGTGAGCCTGCCATCGATCGACAGAGAGAGAGACCACCAACGATCGACAACCTCCAGCACCCATCGATCGATGACCACCTCTCACATACCGCGTGCAGTTACCGAAGATTGATATAGCACAACTTAATGCACGCAGGCATTCATCCAAACCTTCTGATAACCCACCAGACACCACCAGCACACGTTCAGAAGATGCACCAGAGCCTGTGCAAGTTGATAAGGCTTTTGAGGGTAGAACATTGAGGTGAAGGAAGGAAAAGGTTGGTAAGCATCTGAAGAGTGGAGTTAATGACAAGGAGATGGATAGCTTTAATAAGAGAATCCTTAGGATTCCACCGGATAATCCATTCGAGGAGGCTTACTTTACCCACAGGTTGTGGATATTCTTAATGCTTGTGTTCTAGAATAGCTAACTAGAACGTTGATTTTAGGGTTTGTAGGTACACGGTACTGCTTGGTCTCATCCTGAACAAATCCTCATTGAACTAGGATTGCTAGAGAAAAACGATAACCGATCTAGGAAACCTTAGTGAGTACTTTATCAACCCGTGCGCAAAGCTTTCTAGAAGCGTGTCTGTTGGGGTCAAAATCAGTTACGGCGAAATCAAAGTCAGAAAATTCCCGAGAAACGTCTTCTTCTTCTTCTTCAAAAAAAAGATAATTCTCCAAGGAATATAAAAATCGAAGAACTAAATCGAGTTTCGTAACAAATCCGAAAGGGATTTACAAGATAAGCCTTCAAGGAAGGATGCTCGAAGCCCCGGACAACGGATCCCGGACAACAAAACACCAACGTCCAACCAACCAAACGAAAGGATTAGATCGAGCAAGCCTTCCAACTCGCCGAACAGGCAAGTTGGACCAAGCAAGCCGTCCAACTCGCCAAATGGGCGAGTTGGACCGAACGAGCCGTCCAACTCGCCTATTTGCCGAGTTGGACCGAACACGCCGCCTTCATCCCATTCTCATAGCTCCCTCTTCTGTGATCGGATCGGATCGAATCGACTCTTATTTCGTCTCGATCGTAGTCACCATCAGAACTTTACAGCTTGAAAACCACAAAGAACTCGCTTTCTCGAAGGAGATTCGGATTTCCCGTATAAAACGGAAACGGTAAACTAAAACACCTTGAAGCTACCTAAGCTATACGAGAAGTTTGGAAGTTGTTTGAAATCGACGTCGTTTCAAACAAGCTCTTTCTATAAAATCATAAAAACCCTTAAGTCCGAGAACGGCCCGAAAGGGTCCAGAACGCGGCAAAAAGCTCACTTGCGATCTTATGTAAAATCGAGCCCAAATCATCATGACGGGTTATCCCTTTTTTGCAGGAGAAGATAAATGTCAAGTTCGGAGGATAAATGTGAAATTTCCGAGGATAAACAGGAAGATCGAGGAAAAATGGAATATTTCTTTGAAGCGATAAAGTCAGCCAAGGGCAGAAAAGGAAAGAGCAAACCGCCTCTTGGAGAGTATATAAGGATGTCGAAGGTGGAGGCACAAGGAGGCATGATAATTTTTACTCAGAGCAAAAAAACTTAGAGCATTTAGGCAGTTTTCCGTTTTTGTTATCGAGCTGCGACTCAACTAGGTTTTCAAGTCTTAGGTTGCTAGAACAAGGAATTTCGCCGACAGCTCTCGTGGCCGAACGCTCTTACCTTCCTGTTACGCTCAAACGCGGATTCGAAATAAAAACCTTTCTTGCTCTCTTTTCGATTCCATATATTTATTACTCGTCTATACTTTCGTGTTCTGATTGTTTGGCGTGTGGTTTAGGAGATATCCAGGACCTCTGAGAAATTTAGGGTTTCCTATCTTTCCTAATTTAAACGGAAATCGACAGTGCGAATTTCGGTTCCCATAGTTTGGTGCTAGAAGGAAGGGGGGGGGGGGTACAGATCAATCTAACTCTCGGCCACCAATGCTCAACCAGACATGTCAGCCGACGATCTCAATAACCAACAAACTTGTGACGGCACTTGTAACATCTGCATTCCTAGATAAGGATTGTCGGGACGGCCATGGCTCGAAGAAACGAACCAGCCAGTCTTAGGACATAAAGGCAAGCATTCCATGGCCAAGTTTGAAGGTTAAGAACATAAGGAAACTTAGACTTAACCTTATACAAGTCGAGAGTCAGCTAGGACGAGTAAGACGGTAACTGGACGAAGTGAACGGGTAGCTCGACTAGCTCAACGAGGCTAGGTTAAGCTCACTCCAGCTCGGCCACTACTAAGTCAGCTCCACTAGCTGGAATTCTAGCTCACTCAGCTGGGGTAACTGGGAGTCAACTCATCTCAGCTCAATGGACTGTTCGGGTTTCGGGCCGATGGTCCGGGTACGGGCCTGTGGCGGGCTGTGAGGTCCGGTCATGGGGTCATGGACCGTTGGGGCTTGGGAAAAGGCTGTGGGCTAAGTCCAGAAGGCTTGGGTAAGGCCTTGGGCTTATGACCGACCCCAAACCCAATCAGAATAGGCGATGGGATGCAAGTGGCCGAGAGGGTGCAAACCTTGGCCGATGGTGCCCATCCGCTAGCAAGTCATGCCTGTTCGTGGGGCAAGACTTACACCCTCCTTTTCTAAAAATATGGGGCCCTCTCTGTCGATTTCATTCATCCAATCCAGAGTAAAATAACTCAGAGAAATCGTATAGAGAGAGAAAGAAAGAGAGAGAGAGAGTTTCCAGCCAAAGCAAGGCCGATTGTGTGGTGGTTAGGTTTCCAGCGATCTGATCGTTTGTGAAGCAACCTCCGATCAAGTATGGGAGACCGAGACCAGGAGAAGAACATGGAGAACCCTGACACAGTTCAGAAGGTACGTGGTGGGCTAGGGCTCCATCAGACCGAACGTACGGTCCTTGTGATCGCACCACGGCTCTGGTCGGTTCACTAGACCTAACCGCTTCTCCTCTTCCTGTTTCTGTCCGATCCCTTTCTCTTCTTTCTGTTTATACACGAAGGGTTGTGTTGGTTCAGTCCAAGGGACACGTCCCTAGACTTGTCCGTTCATAACCGAACCGCTAGCCTTGACACAGGTCGGCTATGCGGATGGTTCGAATCGCACCATGGACTGGGCGGTTGGGCTAAACGGTTGGTCGTATCCCAAAAGGCACGAGTTGCCAAAGGTCACGAGTTACCAAAGGTTGTGAGTTGCCAAAGGTCACGAGTTACTAAAGGTTGTGAGATGCCAAAGGGTGTAAGTAACTAAAGGTTACGAACATCAAGAGGTACGAGGACCAAGAGGTACGAGGACCAAGAGGTACGAACATCAAGAGGTACCAAGGACCGAAGGGGTGCATGTTCCAAACGGTGTCTGTTTAGACAGCTGGTGTCCGATCCTTATGTATCAGTCTATGACTTGTTAAGTCAAGACAGGTACACGGTTTGTCTAAGCCAGGGTAAGAGTCGCAAGGTCTGATCGGTTGCTAAGCCTACCGGATTGGGCTTGAGGCTTACTCGGCCATTTGGATCCAGCCCCAAGGCTGGATCAGGTAAGGAAGTCCGTTGGGCCATTGAGACAGACTTCAATTGGGCCGGTCAAACCTAGATTCTATCCGGTTAGACGGATTGGTCTTCGGAGCGATTTGGAACTGTTCGTGTGTTCTATTTATCTATTCTGGACTGTCTATCTGATTCTAAGTCAAGGGGTGGTTGGTTGTATGACTTAGGATACGATAGGCAAGTTCATATCGTTTTATAATTATGTTTTCTGAGGTTTATCTATGTTCTAGGAACCAAGCCAAGCATTGTAGAATCGACCAGTTCTATTCTCGGTTATGATTAATGCTTATCTGGTTGTGGTTTCAGGAACTAAGGATGGTTCTGGTGAAGCTAAGGAGCTGTGAAAGCTCGGTCAGTGAGAGGCTGTGTAACGTGTGGTTAGATGATGCTAGGGATGAACTAGTGATTGTCTATGAAACTGTTAAGAAGTTGTGTATCGGATCTCATGTTTCTAAGTAATACAATTTATAAACATTTATATTCCGCTGTGCTATCTGTTTATTTGTTTTAGAACCTCATATTCGAATATGACTTAGACAATGAAAGACTTAAAATGAATCAAACAAGCAAAGAAATTAATAAGTAGCAAACGGATCCTGTTTGGTCGAGAGGCCGGATTCGGGTGTTACAGCACTGCCGCCGACGACAATGTTGAGAAGACTCCAGCAACGAACCTAACTGCGGTCAACACCGATGCAAACACCGCAGCGTTAAAGGAAGTCAAGAAGATGTTCTCAAACTTTGAAAAGAAGTCAGCAGAACCAGACAAGGTCATGAGTTCTCTCGCTAAACAGATTGAAGGCCTAACAGAGAGAACCAGGGCCGTTCTTCCGCGTGGAGCAACCTGAATCCGCGGTAGAAGACTCGATTTCACGACGCCTGTCTACCGGTCTGCCAACGCGCAGAGGAAATCATCTCGACAAAATCCCGACGAAAATACTCTCGCGCCAACGTAGAAAGAGCCGGAAGACCTCCCTCCTATCGAGGAAGGTGAAGAGGATGAAGAAATCGAATGCGTCGATCTGGATTCTAACAGTCACCCCGAACGTACGGACGAAGGCGCAGGTGTGCATCCACGCCGAAAAAGGATCCGAGCGGCTCGGGATGATTCCCAGTTCGACAACCCTATGACCCAGGAGGAAGAAGCCATCTTTTGGGACAAGCAGAAGGAACATGCCGAGGAGCAAACTCGGACTACTCGCGGCAAACGCCGACAAGGTTAGAAATCTGCTAGCGAAAAATCCGATACTCGCGACCTTCGTGATCATCTCATGAAGACGGCTGCGGAAGTTAGAGCGGTGAAATCCCAGATCCATCACGCTACTAGCACTGCACCCGAGATCGACCTGCTCCTCGGCTCCTTACGACGGTACGACCGATCCCAAGGCACACTTGCAGGCTTTCCAAATCGTGATGGGAAGAGCCAAGTTCAGAAACAACGAAAGGGATGTCGGCGAATGCCGCCTCTTCGTCGAGATCCTCTGCGGAGCGGCGCTTGAATGGTTCTCTCTTCTGGAGCGAAACTCTGTCGGGCGTTTCCGTAAACTCGCTTCGGAGTTTCTCAAACAGTACTCTATGTTCATAGATCGAGAAACCTCCAACGTCGACCTCTAGAGTTTATCCCAGGGAGAAGACGAGTCTCTCCGCGACTTTATAAAACGGTTCAAAACCGTGATGGCTAGAGTCAGCGGAATCAGTGACAAAGTGGCCAAAGATGTGCTCCGAAAGATGCTCTGGTACAAGCCTTGGACAATCCGCATACGATCCAAGATGCGCTCCACTAGGCCACGGATTACATAATCATCGAGGAAGAGACAAAGGTCTTGTGACAAAAGCAAAAGCCGACGAAGACGTCGTCAAAGGATCCTAGGTCGGATCAGAAATCAAAGAAGAAAAACCCATGAAAAGACAAAACCGTCGATCATGGGGAAGAAGAGACCCAGGGAGCACACAACTACACCATCAACTCTGGACCAGAGCAGGGTCGGACGTCGGGTAATACGTGGACTCGAAATCCGAACTACGACGAGAATGTCTTCTGCGATTTTCATCAAGCCCGCGGCCACTCAACCGTTAACTGCAAAGTTCTCGGCGCAAGATTGGCCGCAAAACTGCTTGCAGGAGAACTCGCCAATGTATCGAGCATTAAAGACCTCGTCCACGAATTGGACCGCCTCCCGAGAAACGATAAGGCTCCCCAAATGGAAAACTCTTTCCAAGGTAACCAATCGGGTGAAAAGCGCGGAAGAAGGCAAGACGAGAAAGGCAACGATAGTAGCCGCCGCAGAGTCAATATGATCATTGGAGGATCGGAATATTGCGGTGATACCGTCTCTGCCATCAAAGCTTATCAGCATAAGGCCGAGACAAGCGCGAACTCGCTAGCCTCGTCCGCGCCCAGTGACTTCCTCAAAGGGGCAATCACTTTCGACGAAGAAGAGGCTGGCAGGATCGACCAGCCCCACTGCGACCCACTCGTAATCGATCTTGTGATAATAGATCTCGAAGTCGCAAGGGTTCTCATCGACACAGGTAGCACAGTCAATGTCATTTTCCGCGACACTCTCAAGAGGATGAACGTCGAGCTAGGAGAAGTCGTAGCATCGCCCAAGCCGCTAACTGGTTTCGAGGGCACGACATCTATGACTCTCAGATCGATCAAACTGCCAGTCGCGGCGAAGAAGTCACGAAAATCGTCGACTTCGCGGTCGTCGACCACCCGGCCATCTACAACGTCATCATGGGCACGCCTTGGCTAAATGCCATGAAGGTAATCCCATCGAATTACCACTTAGGCGTCAAATTCCCGACTCATAATAGAAATGCCACAATCTGGGGATCCCAGACGCAATCAAGATGTTGCTTCCTGGTCGAACACAAGCTACGGTATATCACGACCACCGCAGTGGTGAAGCCCAAACGGGCAAAGCTAACTCAGACGTTGACTGAAAACGCTTCGAAAAAGACGATCTAGAATCGTCGACTCAAGCAACGGCCAAAGAACAACAGTTTCAGAGCCTAACGCTTCTACCCTACCGGACGAAACAGATCCGGTAAAAGACGTCGATCCTGCAACTAACGCGACCGATGCAGTAGCCGAGTAAACACACTCGCACAAAAAAGCAGAACTACAAGATGGTTTGATCCCCGAATGGGGTACGAGTTCAGCTATCCCCCCTCTCCAAATGGGGGGGGGGGAACATATACGAATACTCGTATATTCCCGCATTCTAAAAATATTTGCCTTGTACTCAAAAATTTTGAAACTTTTTTGGCAATAAAGATTTCGTTAAAAATCTTGTTATACTGTCGGAAAAAATCTGTCTACAACCAAAACGATTATCGGACGAAAACAAAAACTCGCAAAAAAAAAATGTCACACCTCAAAACGGATCGACTCCACACCAGCTTATCCAACAAAGAACAAAATCATCATAAAAGGATCACCAAAATCAACAAATTCCGCCGACCACTAAAGACTCCTTCGAAACCATATCTTGGCCGCACCGTCTATTTTGACTCTCGACTGAAACACGGTCTTAGATACGTTACTAACATAAAGTGTGTTCTCGAAAAAATAAGCGAGACGTCGCCTACATCTTCGAGAATATGCCCTAGTAAAAAAATACAAACGCTTGTCGATTGGCCTCGCCAAACACTTTAGCCGTCCTAAACAAACGCATTTAGACCTATCCTTAGGATAGGTTCTCCTACATCCGACTAGGATAGAATAGCGCGCTATAAAAGAAATCCGCAATTTTGGTCAGCACTTTCGGGAGACTTAAAAATTGTCCTCGAAGAGATGCTCAATTCCTACCAAACAATTCACGTAAGCTGAGAACATATCGCGGACTTTGAAGTGGGACGGAATCAGGTCAAAAATGATACGGGAAATGTAAGTCGAAATAGTCATCGCACCTCCGTAAAGCCATGATTAGACCTAGGTCTTACCCTAAACCCATCACAATGGTCTCTAACGTCTCAAAGCATGATATCGAAAAGATACAAAGTCCTGTAAGCATGTCTCTTTGTCCGCATCTAAAACGCCCTCGAAACTTTGGGAATTTCTCAAACATCTCGAACGAGCAACGAACAGGATGATTCACGAAAAAGGATAAGGCGCGAGATGACAACTCGGATCCTTCTCCCGACACTTAACAAAAATATTCTTGAAACCTTTTTAAAAAGAGTGCGAATAACACAACGGCCGGTAAACGGCAGGGTTTCAAAGCCACATACGACACTACATAAAACACGGCCATACTCGGCCAGAAACAAACCAACAATCGAAATATTTTACAAGGGAACACTTTCCCGATAAGCCATAGAAGGCCTCGCCCATCAACCATCAACATCGAAGTACCCGGTCATCGATTTCCCGACCAAGTAATCATCAACGGTAATGGGAACCACCGGCTGGTTCACTTCACCCGTCTCATCGGGAACCCATGTCTCAGCCTCCACCGTATCAGAAGAAACGGGAATCGGTTCCCATTGCTTCCAAATATTATTTTCTACCTGAGGAATTGCGAAATCTACCGGCTCTCTCATTCATACGCCGAGTTTGCCTCGCATTCTCGACATCGTACGAATAATCAGCAGCCTGCGTGAGGAACAGTCTGCCCACAGTGCCGTGACAATCACGATAATTCCCGTAAGCTTTGTAACCCTTCTTAAGCTCTCCAAACTCGTTAGAGAACTGGTCGCGACGAGTCTTCATAATCTCGGCCATCTCTCTCCTTCCTCGCCTATGGGCACGATGAATCTCCGTTGCCATGAAACTCCCCTCATCACGACGAGAACTCTCCCGCTCATCCCTCACACGAGCAATCTCTTTGGCAGCCTTTTCGGCTCTGAATTACGCCATGCGAGCTTCCTGAATGCTTGCGTCAAGGGCTTGGTTGATCACGAGAAGGCCCTACAAAAACTCCCAAAGTCAAGAAAAGCTTAGAATATATAAAAAAAAAAAAAAAAAAATATGCATGCAAAGCTTACCCCGTTGACCAGCCTCGACGCCTTGGTAAACTATGGCCCTTTGACGGATCCACCTTTGAACTCCGGAGGGTTAGAACCAAGTAACTCTTTAAGATCAAACGGCTCGCCATCGAAATAATCTCCGACGAGAGTTTCGGGAAAGCATCCCCCGCCAGCTTCGTCATCATCAATGACTATGTGTTTATCCTTGTGTTTCCTCGACCTCTCCCTCTCTTTGGTTTATCATTAATTTCTTTACCTATTGTTTTATTCAGATTATAATTTATGTTATTGCTTGCATGTTTGAGTAATTATCCTATTAGGTTTAGTGATTTTATGAGCTTAATGTAAAACTGATAATAAATTAGGATTTCTAGGGTTGCTTACTAATTTCTATACCAGGGTAGCTTGTAATACTAGGATCGAGAGTAATTGGAATAGCACAAGAGTGTGACTGATTATTTGAACCTAGAATCATAGGACAATTGAGAGGCACGAGAGTGCAATCAATTAACGGAACCCGACTCTGTTGGATGATACTTATAGAACAAAGAGTTTCTTCCCATGCAGAGCTACGAGGCTCCACAGTGGGAGAATACTCGACTTCTCAACTCCGCAAGATAGGCCCACTAACACGCAGTGAAACCCGACGGGTCTAAATCTTGACGAGGTAACTCTTGTACTATCATTCAAATTACCCTAAGGAGTAACTTTACTCTCTCAAATAAAAGATTCAATTGTAGTACTTAGGGATCGAATCCACAGGGAGCATGGGCACTCAATAAACACAATACAGTCAAGATTAAGCTAGGTAAACAAGTATGAAAGCAGTAAAAAAAGTAAACAGGGTGAACAAGGTAGTTGTTCAATTGATTGATGAGTTGTTTAATGGAAGGAGGGTTGCTAGACTTAGGGTTTCAAAAAATCAGGATTTTAATGATATAGATGCCAAGGTTATTAATCCTAAACTAGAATTCTAATGAGAAGTATTCCAGTGTGAATAAATCCTATGACTAAGTCCAATATCTCCGTTGTCGCCTGTTGATATGGTTCGAACGTCGATTGATTTTTTGAGATTAGCGTCGATCGATGTTTACCTAGGCAAGCTTTAGCGAGCTGTTCGATAGGTTCACTAGTTTGACAAAATCAGCTGCCGCTTGTTTCTAGCAATCCTAGCTCAAGGGAATAAATTCAGGTAACAGACCAAGCCATCGCGTGCGCCTAATTATCCTAGGTTCAGCGTTCTAATTATCTACTCAAGAACACAAGCATTACAAACAATTCCTTGAAGGAAATCTTATCAACTTAGCATATCTATAGTGTGGGTTAATCCCTCATAACCTTAATTATTCTCTAAACCTAGCATGTGGATCTATTCAGACATGAAGTTTGTCACATAAATTATAGATGAATAGATATAAAATATAAAAACCAAAAAAATGGAGTTACAAGAAGACTCTGAAGGAGTTCCACTCTTCTCTCCAACCCTAATACTAAGAACAATGAATATAATAAAGCGTATCCATGAACAATGGCTTAGAAACACACATAAATAGGGTTTTGAATCGTGTAGGGGTACTCTGGTAACTTGTGGTAACTTATGGGCTCAAGTCGGTCATGAAATAGGCTTGGCCCGTCTACTAGGATCACCGTCGAT
This sequence comes from Brassica napus, assembly GCF_020379485.1. Taxonomy (NCBI): domain Eukaryota; kingdom Viridiplantae; phylum Streptophyta; class Magnoliopsida; order Brassicales; family Brassicaceae; genus Brassica; species Brassica napus. The sequence goes on along the minus strand of NC_063452.1, from coordinate 37,203,617 downwards.
CGACACTAAGGCTGTGTCGTCGACCGACATCCTTTTAATCCTCGACAGCTTCCTCTCGCGAGGCAGACGTACCACTCTTCAAACAAAATGAGCATATCTTCTTCTATAGGATGTTGATTGACCTCAAACTGGTGGCAATGGAAATCTGACTCAAAGCTCTATTTTGTTTCAATAGATCAGCTCAATCGCACCATGGCAAGGTCTCCATCCACAGCCAAACATCTGACACATCTGTGTAGTTCTGAACCTCAAAATATCCCAAGGACACGAACTGCGCAGCAAAAAAGATAATAATAAGAGAAGAACTAACACATTGAGGAAAAGAAATTTTCGAAACAAACCTTGGCACGGTGCTGCGGCATCAAACCTGAGTCGGATGCCCCTAACGACGAAGGTCCGATCTCAACATCTTTGGTGCATCTTCTCTTCTTAGCCGCGTCAGGATTAGCGCAGGGCCGCTTGTGACCTTTCAGAGTCACGATGGGAGTGGCGCTCGGAGCACGCTGTCCCAAAACAATCTCTCTCTTAGCTGGACGAGGAGACCTCGATTCAGGAGCCTGCTTGGTTTCTTCAACGGGGATCAGAGTCTTAAATGAGACTGATGGCTGAGCCTCAGCCTCATACACACACACGAGTGTGACAGCTGCTCCTTTGTCGGGAGAAACCTCATCAGAGGGCAGTATCCTGGCTGCAGAAGCCAAGAAATCAGTTGGAACAGGGAAGTTTGACGGATTGATACGTGTAAAACTTTCCTTCTTAGCATCTCAGCGAGCTAACTCATCCTGAAAGAAGAGGAACTCATCTAGGTGACCCGGAACAGCATCGGGAATAGGAGAGCCCGACGAACTCAAATGAAGGGTGTCGCCCATCTCAGGGTCACACCTCTTCTGGTCACCAAGGAAGAAAGACATCTTAGTATAGGAATCTCTTAAAGAAGGAAGTATAGAGAGCTTGAAAAGTTGAGAAAGTGTGGAGAGAATGAAGAATGAGGGTCCAATACTTATAGGAATATATGGATGAGGTGAATCTCTGCAATAAAATAATCGACAAACGTTTTCGAGAAAAGGAAAAGTACTCATGGCCATAGATTCTGATTTAAAACATCACTCCCTTGCAACTATCATACTCCAAACTTGCGAGGGGTTAAAAACGATAATCTCGAAATCAACGTCCAAGATTGCTACTCTTAAAGAACTTTCTCAAAATAATTTCAGAAAAATTCTAAGTAGAAAAATCCTGAAAAACAAAATGATTGTGTCAACCTTCATCCAGTTAGCCAGCAGGCGACCGAAACCCAGCTCGCCCCGGTTTCTGTGGGAACCGAAATTCGCACTGTCGATTTCCGTTTAAAATAGGAAAGTTAAGAAAACCCTAATTTCCCAGAGGTCCCGAATATCTTCGAAACCACACGCCAAGCAATCAGAAACACGAAAATATAGACGAAAATATGAGAATTGAAAAGAGAGCAAAAGGTGTTTTATTCTGAATATGCGTATGAGCGTTACAACAAGGTAAGAGCCTTGGCTACGAGAGCTGTCGGAGATCCCTAGTTCTAACAACCTAAGACTACAAAAACCTAGTTGAGTCGCCGCTCGATAACAAAAACTGAAAGTTGACTATTGCTTTAATTGCTAAGTTTGCTCCGGGTAGAAATTTTGCGTCCATCTGCATCTTCAACCTCGACGTCCTTATATACTCCTCCTAGAGGCGGTTTGCTCTTTCCCTTTATGCCTTTGGTCGATGTTATCGCTTCGCGAAAATATTTCATTTCCCTTTCCGGATCTGATACGAAACTCGTTTTAGGTTTTTCCGCTTTTCTTCTCTTTAAAATTTTATCTCTCTTATTTCAAAGAGGACATTCCCGGGGAATTTCTGACATTGATTCCGTCGTAACCGATTTTGACCCCAACAATTAGCTCCCCAGCTCGTTAGAATCATGATGTTCTTGTGAGCAGTTTAGGCATGCCGGGTAAGTTAGGCGGAATCCAATGTCTGAAAATCCGAAGGTGAATAGTAAATTCTCTTGCCTATAAGTATGTTGAGTAAGTTTTCAAATTCTCTACTTGCTCATTTCCACAAACTTTTTTCCAAGATAGAAAGATCCCTTTGTTTCTTCTCTCCCCTTGGAAGATTTTCTCTTTGAAGACATTTTTGATCATGTCTTCAAAGAGAAAAGCTTCCACCAAGTCTCGTCAAGATCGTTCCGTTCCCGACAGGTCTTGCTCGCAACATAACGATGTTGCCCCAGAGGTGGAATTTGCGGAACATTCGGTTGATCCTGAGGAGGCCGATGCATACTGGGCGGCCAGGGGCGAAGTAAAGCCCCCTAGGCCCATGACGTGGGCTTCTCCTCTGTTTCGTGCTAACCCTGGGGATGGTTGTCCGAGCAGGAGCTGTTCCAATGGGCTCGCTGCCAGTTGGAGTTTCTGCAGAGTTCTGGGGTTAGTCGAGTTTCATCTCCCAGAAGCTGGGGAAGTTGCCGCGTCTACACATGAAGGCTATTTCACATGCTATGAGGCGTACCTGATGCAATGCCACCTATGGTTTCCCATCCCGGAAGTCATCAAACAGCTTTTCGCTTGATTCAAGTTTTCGATCGGCCAGATACCCCCGTGCGGTTTGCAGTACATTGTCGGGATTTTTGTTCTGAGTTACAAACTGGGTATGACCCTCGACATCGAACACCTTGAAGCCATGCTGAAGCCCTGGGGGAATTCGGCCATTGTTCAACTGAGGCCTCGGCTGAACATGATGATCATAACAGACTTCGTGTCAAACTACCATGATTGGAAAGAGCACTTCTTCTTTGTCTGTGTCAACGACGCATCCATGGAAGTGACATTCCCATCTTTAGGACTAGATGGGGTCGAAAGATATTCCCGATCGAGTGTCCGCTAGTTTCGGTTTTGATGATGTTTGATCTTACGTGCTTGTTTTTTACTTTGCAGAGACTAATCCTTTTCCTCCGAATCTGGAGAGCTTGCTCATCACCCGAGACTTACTATGTGGGGTCCATCCTTTTGGGCCACCATTCTCGGTTTGTTTCGGGTTCGTCGCACTGTTGCTCTCCACCATTCTCAGTTTCGGCCGGACTTGCCAGTCAAGGAAGGGTCGGAGTCAAGCATGGATGGGTTCGTCCCGTGTGAGGTTCTAGTAAGGAAGGAAAAGTTGAGGTCCCGCAAAGAGAAACACGTTATCACTAACGATGATGTGGCCGACGGGCAGTGCTTTGCTGACAACATACTTAGAGACTATCTCGACAGTCAAGTAGGTGAAAGTTGTGGTGAGCAGATTAATCTTGACGAGTTGCTTGATTTTGACTTTCTCTGGCCGACGGCGGATCTAGTGAGGTGCCGGAGTTTACCAAGCAGTCGAGGATGGTCAATGGGGTAAGTTTTTGTCCTTGAGAATTTTTTATGGCCAAACCCTTCCTGACTTCGAGAATTTTTGCAGGGCCTCCTCATGATGAACAGAGACCTTGGCGCGAGCAGCCAGGGGGCTCGCATGTCTCAATTCAGGGTCGAGATGGCTGATAAGGACATTGCCCGTCTGAAAGATGAATTGGAGTGTTCTCGTCGTCGTGAGAGAGGGTCGGCTGCGACGGAGGATCGTCGTTTCTATAGGTGAGGAAAGAGATAGATGGCTGAAGTTATGAAGAACCGTCGTGATAGGTTATTGTGCGAGTATGGGGAGCTGAAGGGGAGTTATCAAGCTCTCGGGGATTATCGCGAGTGTCGCGGTACCGTTGGTGGATTGTACCTTATGCAGGATTCAGAATATTCGTTCGATGTCTAGTATACGAGGCAAACTAGGCGTATGAACGAGAGAGACATGGATTTTGAGATTCCTCAGATCAAGGAGAGGATTTGGGAGCAATGGGAACCGATTCCTCTTTCTCCCGACACGGTGGAAGACGAGACGGGAGCCCCCGATGAGACGGGCGAGGTGAACCAGTCGACGGCTCCCCTTGATGTCAACGACTACTCGGTCTGGAGGTTGATGACTGGTTACTTTGTTCTCGATGATTGATCGTATTAGGAGAGTGTTCCCTTGTCTTGTATTATGTTTCTGTTAACTGTTTATTTTCGGCCAGATGTGGCCGTGTTTCATTTAGTGGGACTGGCCATATGTGGCTTTGAATCCCTGCTGTTTACCGGCTTTTTTATGAATCATGCTTTAACAAAAAATGATTTCGAGAATGTTTGGATTTTTGTTAAGTGTGGGGTAAGGATTCGAGTTGCCATCTCGCTCCTCACCCTTTTTTGTGGATCATCCCGTTCGTTGCTCGTCCGAGATGTTTGAAAAATTCTCAAAGCTTTGAGAGCGTTTAGATGCGGACAGTGAGACATTCTTTCAGGATCTCATATCTTTTTGGTATTATACCTTGAGACGTTAGAGACCAGTGTGGTGGGCTTAGGGTGAGACCTAGGTTAAATCACGACTTTAGGGGGTGCGATGACTTCGTCGACTTACGTTTCCCGTATCATTTTCGACATGATTATGTCCCTCTTTAAAGTCCGCGATATGTTCTCGGCTTCGTGAGTTGTACGGTAGGAATCGAACATCTTTTATAACGCGCTTTTAGTAATGTTTTGAGTATCTGAGACCGGGGTCTTGTATTCTGGTAGGGAGTCGGAATCGACGGTGCAACCAAGATATGTTTGTGAAGGAGTTTTTGTGGTCGGTGGAATCTGTCAATTCAGGCGATGCCATAGTCAATGTGACAAACTTTCTTTGTTGGATAAGCTAGTGTGGAGCTGATCCGTTTTGAGGTAGGACGATTTTTCGTGAGTTTTCGTTTTCGGGTTCGTACGATAATCATTTTGCTCGTATATGGATGTTTTCCGAAAGTATAACAAGATGTTTCTTGAGATAAGAAAGATTTTAATGAAGTCTTTATTGCCGAAAAAGTTTCTAAAAAATATTGAGTACAAGGCAAATATTTTAGAATGCGGGAATATACGAGTACTCGTATATGTACCCACTCCCCCCCCCCCGTTTTGGAGAGGGGGGATAGCTTAACTCGTCCTTCGACGAGCTACCTACGTACCCCTTTTGAGGATCAAGCCATCTCGTAGTTCTTCTCTTTGTGCAAGTGTGTTTACTCGGCTGCCGTGTTTGCGTTGATCGGGTTAGTTGCAGGATCGACTTCTTCTACCGGGTTTATCCCCTCCGGTTGGGTCAAATCATTGGGCTCTGAAACTGGTTTTTTGGCCGTTGGTTGAGTTTATGATTCTGGATTGTGTTCTTCTGAAGCGTTTTCAGTTGGTACTTGAGTTAGCTTCGCCCGTTTGGGCTCCACCATTGTGGTGGTCATGATTTTTCTTAGCTTATGTTCGGCCAAGAAGCAACGTCTCGACTGTTTTTGGCATCCCCTGATCGCGGCATTTACGTTGAGTCGGTAATTTGATGCCTAAGTGATAAGTCGACGGGACTTCCCTCATGGTGTTTAGCCAAGACATGCCCATAATGACATTGTAAATGGCCGGGTGGTCGACGACCGCGAAGTCGACGATCTTGGTGACTTCTTTCGCCGCAACGGGCAGTTTGATTGATCCGAGAGTCATTAACGTCGTGCCAGAGAAGTCAGTTAGCAGCTTGGGCGATGGTATGACTTCTCCTAACTCGACGTTCATCGTCCTGAGAGTGTCGCGGAAAATGAAGTTGATTGTGCTGCCCGTATCGAGGAGATCCCTAGTGACGTTGAGATCGATCATGAGTGGATCGTAAAAGGTTTCCGATTCCGAATCTGCGTATGAGCGTTACAACAAGGTAAGAGCATTGGCTACGAGAGCTGTCGGCCAGATCCCTAGTTCTAACAACCTAAGACTACAAAAACCTAGTTGAGTCGCAGCTCGATAACAAATATGGAAAGTTGCATATTGTTTTAATTGCTAAGTTTGCTCTGGGTAGAAATTTTGCGCCCTTCTGCATCTTCAACCTCGACGTCCTTATATAGTCCTCCTAGAGGCGGTTTTCTCTTTCCCTCTCTGCCCTTGGTCGATGTTATCGCTTCGCGGAAATATTCCATTTTCCTTTGATCTTCCTGTTTATCTTTGGAAACTTCACATTTATCCTCTGAACTTGACATTTATCTTCCCCTGCAGAATAAAAGATAAACCGTCAAAACGATTGGGCTTGATTTCGTATAAAATCGTGAGTGGGCTTTTAGCCGCGTTCTCCACCCTTTCCAGCCGTTTTCCAACTTAAGCGTTTTTACGATTTGTCGATAGAGCGCTTTCGAAACGACGTCGATTCCAAAGAAAGTTCAAATTTCTCGTAAAGTTGAGGCAGTTCGCGGTATTTACTTAACCGTTTTCGTTTTATACGATCAATTCGAACTTCATACGAAAAAACGAGTTCTTACGGTTTGTAAATCGCAAAGTTCCAATGGTTAGTCCGATCGAGATGAAACAAGAGCAAGTTCGGTCCGATCTCGAAAGAGGGAGTGATCTCACTCAAATTACCCTAAGGAGTGAATTACTTTCTCAAATAAGAGGTTCAATTGTAGTACTTAGGGATCAAATTCATAGGAAGCTAGGGAACCTAATAAATCTAATCAGATTGATTAAGCTAAGTTGATTTTGATTAAATGTAAAAGCAGGTTTGTGAGGAAGGCAGTTGCTCGATTGATTTGATTGGGGGTTTTGGTACTTAGATGAAAATAGCTAGACTTAGGGTTTTTATTCAGATAATCAGGATTATAATCCTACAGATGCCTAACAAGTTGTATGCATGATATTATAAAGCTCAACACTTATAAACAAACCGATAGGCTCTCACTTTCTAGGTTTGTCTATTTACCAGATATGAGTGTCAATCGATGATTCTATAGTAATATCGATCCATACACTTGTTGAACCATCGACTGATTATTCGATTATAATATCGATAGATGCGTTTGGCCAAGCTTTAATGTGCGGGTTGAATGTGCTCACTAAATTTCCTAGATCAGCTCTCGCCTTACTCTAGCAATCTTAGCTCAATTAGGATGGATTCAGGGTTAGACGCAAGTGATGACCTTTACCTCAAACTCCTAGATGAAGTTCAAGCTAGCTAAACTAGAAACATGCTTTAATGACAATCCTAATGAAGAATATCACAACTTAGCAATCTATAGTTGGGGCTAATCCCTCATAACCTATTTAAACCCTAAACCTAACAAGAGAACTACTCAGACATGGCTAAGCAATTCATAACAGCAATTAGGTATAAAAACTGCATAGATAAATAGATAGATATTAATGGAGTTTCAATCACAATTCTTTCTGGATCTTCTCTCCAATCTATTAAAAATTTTAGAAACCTTTTGCTGTGAAAATAGTAAAACAAGAAAGCACACTTTGCCTCTAACATGTTGGCAAGCTTATAAAATTTGGGTAAAACTCGTCAGGAGTAATATTGTAAATTGGTGAAGACTTGGGCTTTAAGTCGGCTTGGACCAGACGGACTTCTGCGTGCTTCGCCGTCGATCAATGTTAAGATGTGAACATCGATCGATTATTTATCTTCAATGTCGACCGATGGTCGTGCTCGATGGCCAGCTCGGATGCTTTCTCCAAATATCTCCAAAATGCTCCAAAATCATCACTTTCTTCCAAATCACTCATGATCCTATAAATATACTAAATAGACTCTAGAACATAATAAATCATAGTTAAAACACTTATAAACCATGGTTTATCAACTCCCCAGACTTACCATTTTGCTTGTCCTCTAGCAAATCATACATGCAGTCTCTCTGAAATAGGTTTGAAAATGGCAGGGACTCACAGATTTTAAAACTTAGAATCAACACCTTAGAAAGTCCTAATCTCAGAAGCACACTATACAATATCCTAGTCTATCAACCAAGTTCATCTAGTCAACAACTTAGCAAATCATGTATGACAATCCCCTCTACCAACCCCAATTCATGCATAAATAAAAGTGTAGGCTTTACCTTGGGGATATCGATCACATGATGCTAGGATGCTTAAACAAGTATATGGACTAATTTCTCTCTTAGTCTTTTTTTTTTTGTGCAACAATTTCTCTCTTAGTCAAACTCTGCTTATATTGCAAGATCATTGACCAAGATTGGACAGACTTCCATGAATCAAGCTTTAATGGTTTTAGCCACCAAATCATGTTCACTTCTTTTTGACCTATTGATACCACTCAAATTACCCTAAGGAGTGATTTATACTCTCTCAAATAAGAGGTCGAGTTGTAGTACTTAGGGATTGAATTCACAGGGAGCTAGGGAACCTAAGAAATCTAATATGATTTGTTAAGCAAGATGTTTTAATGATTTAAATGTAAATTACAGTTTTTATCAAGCAAGTGTTTGCTCAATTGATTGGTTGAGGTTTTGGTGCTTAAAAGGAAATAGCTAGACTTAGGGTTTTTATTCAGGAAACTTGAGATTATAATCCTACAGATGTCTAATGAGTTGCAAGCATGATAATGTAAAGCTCAACTACTTAGTCAACAAGACTATCAGCTTTCCCATGTTTGGACTTGTCTATTAACTAGATCTGATGATCTCAACTACATGCTCCGTCGATCGATTATTCAATAATGATATCGATCGACGCGCTTCTAGTTAAGCTTTATGCGTGGGTTGAATGATAGCTTACTAAGCTCACTAGATCAGCTCTCGCCTTACTCATAGCAAGAAACTTACCTCAGTTAGAATGTTTTCAGGATGAGAATGAAGCTCTCGCTTTTATCTATCAATCCTAGGGCAAGTTCTAGGGAGCTAATCTAGAAACAGACAACCTAATGACAATTACCACAACTCAGCAATCTATAGTTGGGGCTAATCCCTCCTAACCTATTTAAACCCTAAAATCTAACAATGGAACTACTCAGACTTGGCTAAGCAATTCATAACAACAATTAGGTTAAAACTCGTCAGGGGTAATTATAACTTTGGATCTTCTCTCCAATCTATCAAAATCCTAGAAAACCTTGATGTGAAAATAATAAAACAAGAAAGCACACTTTGCCTCTAACATGGTGGCAAAGCTTATATAATTAGCTTAAAACTCGTTAGGGGTAATCTTGTAAATTGGTGAAGACTTGGGCTTCAAATCGACTGTGACCAAACGGGCTTTCTGCGCGCTACGCTGTCGATCGATGTCAAGACATGAACATCGATCGATTATTCCTCTTCAGTATTGATCGATGGTCGAGCTCGATGGTCATTTCGGGTGCTTGCTCCAAATATCTCCAAAATGCTCTAAAATCATCACTTATCTCCAAATCACTCATGATCCTATAAATATGCTAAATAGACTCTATAATATAATAATTAATAGTTAAAACACTTATAAACTGTGGATAAAAGTGTCAAATCCATGGTCTTTCAACTCCCCCAGACTTACCCTTTTGCTTGTCCTCAAGCAAAACAAACAGGCAGTCTCTCTGAAAGAGGTTTGAAAACAGCAAGGACTCACATGATTTAAAACTTAAAAACATCACCTCTACAATTATACCATATCTCCTTATTTTTGCAAGATCATTGACCAAGATTGGACAGGCTTCCATGAATCAAGCCTTAATGGTGCTTGCCACCAAGTCCTTTTCACTTCTTTTTGACCTATATCCTAGGATTATTTGTGAAGCAAGCCTTAATGGTTGTCGCCACCAAGTCATGTTCGAATTCCTTCCTAATAAATCTCTGATAGATATATCATAATATTTCTTTTTATTTATAATTCGAAAATAGAGAGAGAAAGGGTGATAAATCTATCTACACAAGGTTTTACCTTCCAGACTTGTTTGAAGAATCTGATCCCATGTATACCAAGCCCCAAGACAAGCAGTTGTGTCAAGTTTAGTGTTGGAGGTCAGCTCTGGTTCCTTCAAACAATCTCAGCAAGTGTGAATAGTTGACAGGTTGATCCACTTTAGTATCTGTAGTACTATCTGCAATCAGTAAGTCTAGAATGGTGCTAAAGAGTGGTTTGATAACAAGCAAAAATCTAAAAGTTCATTATCCCCTTCTTGACTTAATATAAAAATTTTTAAAACATTTTATAAGACTCATAAATAAATTACTATTAGTAAACCTCCATCCCTAGACTTAAACTACACTATCCCTAGTGTAAATTCAGTCGGAGTTATGGTGAGAACTAAATCATAGGGACTCAATGTAACAAGTTAGAATGATATACCAGACCAGAATGGATGTCGACCGATGTAAGGATGTTGATATCGGTCGCGGCAGGTAAGGCAATATTGATCGATGTCGACAGCTTCTCGTCGGTCGATACTCACGGCAATCGTCTACTCGGGTTTCTTTTTATGACCTGCAATAATTGAAAACCAACATAAATAGTATATTAATAAAAATTAAATAAATATTGCCTAATAGTGGGTTGCCTCCCACTCAGCGCTTTGTTATAGTCATTTAGGTTGACTTTTGGAGGTGATTGGGCTAGTAGTGTTGAAAACTGGAACTTGTTGGAAAACAAGTATCCATCTCTTCTCTGCGCTTGTTGAACCATGTACCAGTGAAGTCTCTAATTGCTTCATCCCCTCTGCGCTATTTTTCCTTCATTGTTGCAGTTGTGTTTTCCATCCTCTGCAATCTATCTCCAAGACTCTTAAGGTTGAACTGATGTCCTCTAAATGTGGCGTAAGTGTCAGATGAGATCTCCTCTCCATGGTAATGTGTGTCAGACCTGTTTGTTGTCACCTTTGGTACTAGCCGGCCTCGGTTTGTCGCGTCGTCGACCGATGTCTGTCTATGAATGTCGGTCGATATGTTGTTGCGTCTGTCGATCGATGCGGATGCTTCTAGTCGACGGACAATGTAACTTTGAATCTCCACCAATTCCTCTTGCATATCTTCAATCTTGGAAGTCAAAGCCCTAATTCTAAAATCCATTGGGAAATAGATGTCATCACATCTCCCATCAAGCCTCTCTTCTGTAGTGTCCAGAGCTCTATAGATCTCTTCTACCAACTGATCTATCTCTTCTCTGGTGTGAAAATCTTGTGGAGACTTCATCGGAGGTGAGTGTGGTGGATTGTTGTCGACCGATGCTGGTAAGCGTTGGTCGATCGATGTTGGTAAGCGATTATCGATCGATGCATGATGCCTTCTATCGATCGATGCATGGCGAGAAGCGTAGGTTGCTTTCTGAATTCTGGCTATGTCTTGCCTCATCTCTTCCATGCATCTAGTTAACCAACCGATGCTATCATTCAGTGGATGGTAGACACCGTCAAGCTTCATCTGGAAACCACCTTCATGCTTCTCTTGGGCTCCACAGACTCCATAGAACATCTCATTGATCTCATCATTGGTGTAGATCTCTGGCACCAGCTTGTTCTGTGTGAATGAGCTAGCATGTTCAGGAAGACATATGTAACTTGGCTCATCTCGCGAAGCTCTTTCTAGAAGTTTCTGATATCTCTGTTGTGAACACGAATGGTGCGTCCCTCTAGATCTCTGGCGTATCCCTGATCATCTCTTAGACTCCATACTCATTTTTCTCTTCCCAATAAAAGTTCCTGGTACCGTAGAAATCAAAGGCCCTTCTGCCGAATTCTCGACGTCTGTCGATCGATGGTCGAGTAGGATGGCGAGACCTTTGTTTGAAGCTTTTGTCTATGCCACCAGCTGTGTCATAGAACTCTTTTGTATCCTTCTGTTGGTATTCTGGAATGTTGCGTTGATGTACGAACAAATTGTCTACTCCATTGGCTGTCTGAAGTTAGATACTCGTTATCAAATTTATCTTTTTCGCTTACAATGGTTTTTGGTTTAGAGCGGATATCGATCGATGTTGTATGAGCAACTTCGATCGATGTTGAAGGATTGATGTTGATCGATGGACGCCTTGCTCTGTCGATCGGATGGCTGAGACATTTTTTTCCCCAAGCAGCTTATTCTCGATGTTGATTTGTTTCATCGCGTCTTTGCATGTTGAGAAGTTCCTCATGTGTGAAACCTTCATATAGTTCATCTTCTCCTGGCTCATACATTGCTGTTTCTACTGCACAGATTTCGTGATGGTGATCATCTTCCCAACTGCCAATCGAGTAGTCTCCCTCTCGCACATGGTCGACTTTTGCGTCGATCAATGAGTAGTTTGTTATGTCGGTCGATGCTCGTTTCTGGTTTCTCTGATGAGGTTGAGTATTTATAGACCATGGATTTTACCCACTTTTAGCCATGGTCTATAAGTGTTTTAATAACTAATTACTACTATATAGAGTCTATTTAGAGTGTTTACAGGTTCATGGACGATTTGGAGGAAAGTGGTGATTTTAGTGTCTTTTGGAGTCTCTTGAGTGCAGAGCTACACAGACGCGTCAGATGTCTAGCTATGGATGGAGACATTCCGACCGTTAGATTGCGCTTATCGTTTGACATAAGATAGATCTTTGAGTTAGCTTTCCAATCCCACCGGTTTAAGGTCAATCAGAATCCTGTAGCATAAGTTATGCATGTTTTACTGTATAGTGGTCAGTATGCCTTGCGAGAGGAAGCTGTCGAGGAGATAAAGGACTGTCGATCGATAACACAGCATTGGTGTCGATCGACAGTGACGCCAGAACATTGGCCAAGCATATTTCAAGTCCGTTTGAAGCCCAGAAGCCACACCAAGTTGCCAAAATACACTTGGACGAACAGAAACCCTATTTATGTTATTTATAAGCCATTGTTGACGGCTACACTATCTAAGCTTTCTTTAATTCAGTGTTCTTAGTTAGGAGAGAAAGGAGGAACTCCTTCTAAGTCGTCCTGGAACTCCATTGTCTTTGGTTTTTATATCTATTGCAATTTCATCTATTTTATCCATGATTTATGTGACAAACTTCATGTCTGAATAGATCCACCTGTTAGGTTTATGGTTCAGATAGGTTATGAGGGATTAGCCCAAAATATAGAACCGCTAAGTTGTGATATTCATCATAGGATTGTTCTTACTGCTTGTGTTCTAGAGTCATGAACTAGAACCCTGATCTTAGAATCATTAGGCACAATGCCATCGCTTGGTCTTTTCTCTGAACTGAATTCTATTGAGTTAGGATTGCTAGAAACATACGAGAGTTGATTTAGGAACCCAAGTGAACACATAATCAATCCGATCGTAAAGCTTGCTAGAAGCGATATTGATCGATGATCCAATAGATTAATCGATCGATATTGTGAAAGGTGTATCGATCGATATTGTGAAAGGTGTATCGATCGATATTGTGAAAGGTGTATCGATCGATATTCCTATAGAATAATCGATCGACACTTTCTACAGATCAACATGCGAGAGCTGAGATCTTAGATCTAGTAATAGAGAATCTAGACATGCGAGAGCTGGTAGATTATTTTTATTGTTTGAGTTCTATAATATCTTGCAAGCAACAATTAGCCTCTATATCATTATAATCTTGATTACCTGAATAGAAACCTTAGATCTAGCAACCATCCGTCCATCAAACAACTCCCTGCCAAGCTGAACAATTGTATTGTTCAACTTGTTTACTGTTTTATTACTGCTTTGCATTATTTATTTACTACTTTATAAACTATTTGCCTAGCTTAATCATATAACTATTAGATCTAATTGGTTCCCTAGCTCCCTGTGAATTCGATCCCTAAGTAGTACAACTCGACCTCTTATTTGAGAGAGTATAAATCACTACTTAGGGTAATTTGAGTGATACCAAATTTGGCGCCGTTGCCGGGGAGCTTTGATCGCCATTAGATCTTGTCTAGTTAGATTTAGTTTTGGTTTTACTACTGTTCACAAAAAACAGATAAATTTTTTCTTCTGTTTCAGGCACATACATCTTAGTACCAGGAACAATAATGAAGAGAGGATTTATGGGTTCTTCAAAGAAGGAGCCTGCTGGTTTATGCACGATCCGTAAGTCTACGAGGGAAGAATTGATCGACACCCTCCAAGAAACAACGATCAACAACGTGAACCAGAAATCGACCGACAGCAACACAACGCCATCGCTCGACATTACTTGCGAGAAGGCAGAGAAGGTAGAGATACTCATTGCTGAGAGGGATGACTTTGATCTGAAACCTATATATATCCAGCTTATGCGTCAGCGTCCCTTTCATGGCTTTCCTCACGAACGACAAATGGATCACATCAACATGTTTGAGGAATTGGTATGGTTTATCTTCAATAAAGTCCCTGAAGATTACCACTTCTGCAAACTCTTCTCATACACCCTAGCTGGAGATGCAACTCACTGGTTCAAGAAGCTACCACCAAGATCTCTCCCTACCTGTAATGACATGAAAGATGCCTTCCTCAACAAATTTCTCTATGATGCTACAGCAAATCTAGAAATTGAGATGCAATCTCTGAGGAGATATGTGGTAGAGGGTGATGAACAACATGTGTCTGGAGATTTGAGCAGAGTAAAGGAAGCTGGTACTGAAGGTACGACCTCAACGTCTACCGACGACACGACCTCAACGTCGACCGACGGCACGACTTCGATATCGATTGACAGCACAATCTCAACGTCTACCAACGACACTACGTCAACGTAGATCGACGGTACGAACTCATAAACGATCGACAGCAACTCAGCAGCGATCGACAGAGACTTTTGTCATCGATCGATACCACTCGAAATTCTTGAATGATCGAGTTGTCCTCAGGACATTGTAGACTCGACCCATAAGAGCACTGATGTGTCAAGTTGTTCTCCTTCCCTAGATGTAGAAAAAGGGATCACCATGGAAGATTCCTTGGAGCTAGAAGAGTTCTTGGAGTTGGAGGATGGAGAAAAGCTTGAAGATTTGGATTCGAGTAGAGAAGTTACTATGGAATACTTCTTAGAGCTAGAGGAATGGCTTGAAGATATGGATCAGAATTTGGAGAAGAAGCTTGATGACGATCAGCACACTTCGAGAGGTGATCTGGAAACATCAAAGTCTAGCATCGATCGACACCAACCTGATGGGATCGATCGACAACCACCCCACATCATCGATCTACACCCACCCAACATCGATCGACACCGCCAACCACTTATCGATCGACACCACCCACCTAATATCGATCGATGCCCATTGCTAGACGTTCCGCCATGTTGCATAATTGAGATGGAACCGATTGAGGAAAGGATGTACATGTCTAAGGCCTCACACCTTGCTGTCCCTAAACATCAGAGACCACCTATCTGGATAGACGAAACTACTGTGAAGACTGTGGTTCCATGCGTTGTATTTGAAGCTGAATCTCCAATTCCACATGATAGAAGTTTGCAGTTCAGTTCTCACATTGAGGTATTGGATGATCATCAGCACATAGAAGCTTCTCTGAGAGGGTTGCGATTTAGAGATGAAGTCGATAAGGGCCCAACAGAAGTAGCATCGGTCGACACCGACCAGATACCATCGATCGACACTAACACTTCACCATTGATCGACACTACCACTGCATCATCAATCGACAGTGGACGTGTATCAGAGCAGAAGGATTTCAATGTGTGTGGAAATCTTAGGGATGAAGATACCACCACGCGATCAGACAAGTCTGGGGGAAAGAAGAGGAGGAATTGGAAGAAGAGAAAAAGGATCAAGGATGGTCCTCAGGTATCATTGACCCCTCACTTCTCAGATTGTTTCAGGAAATCTATGAGTGCGCTGCAGTTGCTTACATCCATTTGAAAAGCTTCGAGCACTCCTTCTTGCTGAGATGATAGACAAAGGAGAAGAGTCTATGGAGGAGGCTTTCACACAAGAATGATAAAGCTTCAGAGAGTAGACACTGAGACTTGTTTTGGAGCGAGTTCTCATCCTCATCTGGACTAAATCAGATCTCCAAAGTCAAGCTAAATGACTATAACAAAGCGCTGAGTGGGAGGCAACACACTATTAGGTAATTTCTTTCAGTTTAGTTTAGATTGTTACTGATTAAAGTTTTTATTTATTGCAGGTCAAAAAAAAAAATAACGAATGAACAGTAACGATGGTACTGTAGCAACCGAACTGTAGCAGGCACTGTAGCATCGATTGATAATGTAGCAAGGAAATCGATCGACACTGTAGCAAACAAATCGATCGACACTGTAGCAGAAAACGAGAGTTACTAAAGCAGCGTTGCTGTAGCAGAACACTGTTCATCGAAAAAAAAAAGTTATGTTTTATTGGTTATCTATTACTAACTTTTAGTGTTTTATTTATGTTAGGTAAATGGAAAAGATCCAAGGAAGACGAGTTTGCATAAGGATCAACGATGGTTGCGCAACATCGATCGACAGAGCGTCACTAGCATCGATCGAACGCTACTTAACTGTTTCGATCGACAGAGCCTCAAGAGTATTGACCTCCACTTAACTGTGTTGGTCGGCACTCACACCAAAGTCAGGTATACCCTTTTTCCTTGTTAAATATTGTCCTTATGATTAATATCCCAACCAATCTTAGACTGTATAACACTGGAGATAGTGTTGTTTAAGTCTGGGGGAGGTTCTACTAATATTGTGTTTTAGTTAGCTATTTAGAAGAAAAAAAAAACAGATCCGAGTAGACGATTTCTTAGCACATCGACCGATGAGACAAGCTCGATATCGATCGACAGCACTTCATATCCATCGATCGATTGTCTCTTCATTGTGTCGAATGATTGCTCTAGCTATCGACCGATGAGACCACGTCGCTATCAGTCGACATCACTTCATCAACAACGATCGATTGTCACTTCATTGTGTCGATCGATACTGAGCAGGTCATCGTTCTTACTTGTTAAATTATGTACTTATGATTATTTCTCACCATAACTCCAACTAGATATACACTGGGGACAGTGTAATTTAAGTCTGGGAGGCATGTTTACTGATATTGGTGTGTTCATGAGTCTTATCAAAATGTTTTCAAAAGAGTTTTAGTGAGTCAAGAAGGGGATAATGAACTTATTAGATTTTTGCTTGTTATCTAACCACTTTTTAGCACCATCCTAGACTTACTGATTGCAGATAGTACTAAAGATACTAAAGTGGATCAACATGTCAACTATTCACACTTGCTGAGATTGTTTGAAGGAACCAAAGCTGATCTCCAACACTAAACCTGACACAACTGCTTGTCTTGGGGCTTGGTATACATAGGATCGGATTCTTCAAACAAGTCTGGAAGGTAAAGCCTTGTGTAGATTTATCACATTTTCTCTCTCTATTTCGACCATAGATTTATAGGTAGAGATATTTATTTTCAAAAAAAAAAACGAAAAAGAAAGAAAAAGAAATTCGAACGGGACTTGGTGCCTACAACTATTAAGGCTTGCTTCATAAGGATTCCAACAAAAAGAATTCGAACGGGACTTGGTGGCGGCAATCATCAAGGTTCGATTCACATGAATTCTTGGATATAGGTCAAAAAGAAGTGAACATGACTTGGTGGCAACCACCAATATAAGCAGACTTTGACTAAAGAGAGAAATTAGTAGAGAAAAAAGATAGGAACTAACTTTTACCTTCAAATCCAGATACTTGTTTGAAAATTCTTGCATCCTGGGATCGATACTCTCAAGGTAAAGCCTGCACTTTTATTTATGTTAAGAAATGAGGTTGGTAGAGGGGAATGTCAGACAGGATTTGCTAAGTTGTTGGCTAGATGAATTTGGTTGCTAAGCTAGGATATGGTATAATGTGCTTTTGTGATTATGACTTCTTAGATGTGGATTGCAATATTGTAGAGGTGATGATTCAAAGTTTTAAATCATGTGAGTCCCTGCTATTTTCAAACCTCTTTCAGAAAGACTGCCCGTTTGTTTTGCTTGAGGACAAGCAAAATGGTAAGTCTGGGGGGGGGGGGGGGGGGTTGATAGACCATGGATTTTATCCACTTTTAGCCATGGTATATAAGTGATTTAATAACTAATTACTACTATATAGAGTCTATTTAGAGTTTTTACAGGTTCAGGGACGATTTGGAGGAAAGTGGTGATTTTAGTGTCTTTTTGAGTCTTTTGAGTACGGAGCTGCACAGACGCGTCAGATGTCTAGCTCTATATGGAGACCTTCCGACCGTTAGATTGAGCTCATCTCTTGGAAAAAGATAGAGCTTTGAGGTAGATTTCGAATGCCACCGGTTTGACGTCAATCAGCATCCTGTAGCAGAAGTTATGCATGTTTTACTGAAGAGTGGTCAGTATGCCTTGCGAGAGGAAGCTGTCGAGGAGATAAAGGACTGTTGATCGATAACACAGCATTGGTGTCGATCGACAGTGATGTCAGAACGTGGGCCAAGCATATTTCAAGACCGTTTGAAGCCCAGAAGCCACACCAAGTTACCAAAATACCCTTAGACGACCAGAAACCCTATTTATGTTATTTATAAGCCATTGTTGACGGCTACGCTATCTAAGCGTTCTTTAATTCATTGTTCTTAGTTAGGTGAGAAAGGATGAACTCCTTCAGTGTCCTCCTGGAACTCCATTGTCTTTGGTTTTTATATCTATTGCAATTTCATCTATTATATCCATGATTTCTGCGACAAACTTCATGTCTGAATAGACCCACCTGTTAGGTTTAGGGCTCAGATAGGTTATGAGGGATTAGCCCAAAATATATAACTGCTAAGTTGTGATATTCATCATAGGATTGTTCTTACTGTTTGTGTTCAAGAGTCATGAACTAGAACCCTAATCTTAGAATCATTAGGCACAATGCCATCGCTTGGTCTTTTCTCTGAACTGAATTCTATGGAGCTAGGATTGCTAGAAACATACGAGAGTTGATTTAGGAACCCTAGTGAACACATAATCAATCCGATCGTAAATCTTGCTAGAAACGATATCGATCGATGATCCAATAGATTAATCGATCGATATTGTGAAAGGTGTATCGATCGATATTCCTATAGAATAATCGATCGACACTTTCTAAAGATCAACATGCGAGAGCTGAGATCTTAGATCTAGTAATAGATAATCTAGACATGCGAGAGCTGGTAGATTATTTTCTATAATATCTTGCAAGCAACAATTAGCCTCTATATCATTATAGTCCTGATTACCTGAATAGAAACCCTAGATCTAGCAACCATCCTTCCATCAAACAACTCCCTGCCAAGCTGAACAATTGTATTTTTCAACTTGTTTACTGCTTTATTACTGCTTTGCATTATTTATTTACTACTTTATAAACTATTAGCCTAACTTAATCATATAACTATTAGATCTAATTGGTTCCCTAGCTCCCTGTGAATTCGATCTCTAAGTACTACAACTCGACCTCTTATTTGAGAGAGTATAAATCACTCCTTAGGGTAATTTGAGTGATATCAAGTATCGATCGATGGTGAGCATGTCGTGTCAATCGATGGTGCATTCCTTTTCCAAGAGGAATGATGTAGAAGTGTATCTTCCTCATCAAGGATGGCTTTGTGCTCAGTAGCTCGTTCCTCCTCATAGTCCTCATCATACTCTTATGTATGCATGTTTTGTCTGGTATATGCGGCAATAGTGGGGTTGTAGTAGTCGTTTTCCCAATCGTTTGGAATACTATCGACCGATTCTTTATGTGGTGTGTCGGTCAATTTCTGATGGCCACTGTCGATCGATGTTGCTGTGTGAGTTTCAATCGACGCCGAGTAATCTGTCTCGTATTCCACTCCACAATGGCAAGCTGCAATGATTCCTGGATCATTGATTCTTCTGGAGGACGTATGTGTCTTCTTGACTGGAATGGGGTCGTAGTGGGTATGAGGATCTATGAGCATCAAGCACAACTGATTAGATTGCAGGTTGCACACTGCTCCCACTGTTGACAAGAAGGCTCTCCCAAGCAATAGAGAAGTGTTCTAGTTTAGTTTAATGTCCAGGACATGGAAATCAACTGGAACTAGAGCATTACCAATCTGCACCTCTAGGTCTCTCACAATCCCTCCTGAATTTTTTAGAGAACAATCCACAAAAGTGAACAATTCGTTGGAAGGCTCCATCTGCAGACCAAGATGGTCTGCTATAACCCTAGGTAGGATACTGACTGAGGCTCCTGTGTCACACAAGTATGGTATTGCAAATTGCCCAGGATCACTCTTCTTCTTCAATTTAACCCTCTACCTCATCTTTTCTCTAGGTTCACAGAACATTCTCTTGATGTCTTCTTCTTTCTCCCTTGTTTCTCTGAATAACATCCACAATATGTGAGTGTAATAAGCCTCCTCGAATGGCTTATGTAGAGGAATCCTGAAGACTCTTTTTTGGAAACTTTCCTTTTCCTTATCATTGGCCCCCCTCTTCAGATGCTTCTCCACTTTTCCATTTCTTTTCCTTAGGGTTCATCCCATAGGAACCCTATCGACTTCCATCGAATCTTCTCCATCATCTGAAGGTATCATGACGGTCTCTGGTGGGTTTTCTGAAGGTTTAGGTTTGGGCCTGAGTGCATTAAGACGTGCAACATCTATTTTTGGCATCTGTACTCGGTGCGTAATAGGTGCTCGTCGATTGATGGGCACTGGAGGTTGTCAATCGATATCGACATCTGTTTGTTTGGTCGATTGGGGTGGCAGCACGTCGAGCGATTCTTACGTTATCAGGGTTGGGCGGATGTGGGTGTTTTTCTGTGAACTCCTCGTGAGTCAGAATCCTCACGGCATTGCAAGATGCGGTTGACTCCATAGGTGTCCTCGATCGATGCTCTGGAGATCCTGTCGATGGATTTGGATTGGGGACCGTCGATCGATGTTCATGGTCTGGCGCCGATCGACACCAGTGCGATCCACCGAAGCTCATCAGACTTTCTACTTCGAAATCTCCTTCTTGCAGCTTCTCTTCCTTCACCACTTGCAAGAAATCATCCCCAATGATGGCATTCACGTGGTGTTTCATCACATCATCTCCTACCCCTCTTGTCAAGGCTTCCTGCCTCTTAACAGCTTCTCCTGTCTGAACAACCTGCATCTCCAGCTTCTTCACATGAGTGCTCAAAGTTTAAAACTTTGTGTTTAGTTTGGTGTAGACATAATCAATCTTCCCATTGATGTCCACTGTCATGCGCTGTTGTACCTCAAGAACCCTATCAAGCATCTCTTCAATCTTGCTCTCTTGAGTAGGAGGCCGTGGCTTCTGGTAGTAGGAGTTTCCATAACTCCCATTGTTGGTGTAGTTGTTGCTGTAGGGTTTCTGGTACTGCGAACTCTGGTTGAAATTACCTCTATTTCCATAGGAGTTTATGTTTCCACCCTGGTTTCCAGAACCTTGGAATCCAGTTCCCCCAATGAAGTTCACCTCTTCTTCTTCCTCTGCTCTACCCTCTGTGTCTACAGCTTCTGCATCATCAACCAAGCAGACCTGCTTTCTGAGAAGCTTGTGAACACTGTCCAGCTTTGCCTTCACCTCATCCATCTGATCATTCCCAAGGATGGTGGTAGACTTTTTTCTCACAAAATCAGTGTTCTTGGTGTTGTTGCTAGATGATAGGTTTTCAATGACCTTCAGTGCCTCCTCTGGATTCCTGGTGTTGAAGTTCCCATTGCTGGAAGCATCAAGAGCCATCTGGTACTGCACCGCGATGCCTTTGTAAAAAGTATTGAGAAGTTGTACTTCATTGAATCCATGGTGTGGATAGTCTCTCTGATAAGACTTGAATCTGATCCAAGAGCCTCTGAATGATTATGCAGGCTCCTGAGTGAAAGTAGCAATCTTGCTCCTCAAGTCTTCAGCATGTGCTTCATCAAAGAAATTGCATAAGAATGCATTCTTGATGTCGCACCAGGATGTGAGAGATCCTGGTGGTAACTGCATAAGCCAATGCGAAGTTTCTCCAGCAAGTGAGAACTTGAAGAGCTTGCATAAGAGATAATCCTCAGGGACTCCCTTCACCTTAATAGCAGATATCAGATCCTCGAACCTCTCTAGATGGTCCATAGGATGCTCATGAGATAATCCATGGTAGGGTATCTGTCCCACGAGTGTGTAGTACTGCGCCTTCAACTCGAAATCCCTCTGAATAGTGGGAGGACAAATGGCTGATCTGTTGGTGTAGAACTGATCTGGACGGTTGTAGTCAGCCAAAGTTTTGGGTCACGCAGCCTCATCTATAGGTAGTAGTTCATGTAACATTAGCATCAGACTAAGGGATTGCAGCCCCCTAAGCCTTTATCCTCTGACCTACTGGATTACGCAGATGACCTTCCTGGTCATGCAGGTCTCCTCTCTCATCTCGTACAAGTATCTAAGTCGCAACCATGTCTCGCGGTTCAGTATCGGTCGATGTCCGGACTGGAGTATCGATCGATGTCAGATGGACGATGTCGGTCGATGGAAGATGAGTGTCTTCGGTCGACGGTGGTGAGCGAGTATCGATCGACGGGTCTAGTGCCTGGGTCGACGGTGGTTGAACGAAATCGAGCGACGAACAGGTGTTATTGTCGATCGATGAGGAGTGCGCTTCTTTGTGGATTGAACGCTCCAAACATGCAGGATCTGGTGAGAATAGCAGTTGAGTTTCCTTGTTGCTTCTAGTACTGCTGGGCATGTACCTGAAAATCCAAGAAAACATTTTTGTGTCAGAAACTTAACAAAAATTAGATTGAATAGGCGATCAAAGCTCCCCGGCAACGGCGCCAAATTTGATACCACTCAAATTACCCTAAGGAGTGATTTATACTCTCTCAAATAAGAGGTCGAGTTGTAGTACTTAGGGATCGAATTCACAGGGAGCTAGAGAACCTAAGAAATCTAATATGATTTGTTAAGCAAGATGTTTTAATTATTTAAATGTAAATTGAAGTTTTTATCAAGCAAGTGTTTGCTCAATTGATTGGTTGAGGTTTTGGTGCTTAAAAGGAAATAGCTAGACTTAGGGTTTTTATTAAGGAAATCAGGATTATAATCCTACAGATGCCTAACAAGTTGTATGCATGATATTATAGAGCTCAACACTTATAAACAAACCGATAGGCTCTCGCTTTCTAGGTTTGTCTATTTACCAGATATAAGTGTTGATCGATGTTTCTATAGGAATATCGATCGATACACTTGTTGAACCGTCGACCAATTATTCGATTAGAATATCGATCGACGCGTTTGGCCAAGCTTTAACGCGCGGGTTGAATGTGCTCACTAAGCTTCCTAGATCTGCTCTAGCCTTACTCTAGCAATTTTAGCTCAATTAAGATGGATTCAGGGTGAGATACAAGTGATGATCTTTACCTCAAACTCCTAGATGAAGTTCTAACTAGCTACACTAGAAACATGCTTTAATGACAATTCTAATGAAGAATATCACAACTTAGCAATCTATAGTTGGGGCTAATCCCTCAAAACCTATTTAAACCCTAAACCTAACAAGAGAACTACTCAGACATGGCTAAGCAATTCATAACAGCAATTAGGTATAAAAACTGCATAGATAAATAGATAGATATTAATGGAGTTCCAATCACAAATCTCTTTGGATCTTCTCTCTAATCTACTAAAAATACTAGAAAACCTTTTGCTGTGAAAATAGTAAAACAAGAAAGCATACTTTGCCTCTAACATGTTGGCAAGCTTATATAATTAGGGTAAAACTTGTCAGGGGTAATATGGTAAATTGGTGAAGACTTGGGCTTTAAGTCGGCTTAGACCAAACGGGCTTCTGCACGCTTCACCGTCGATCGATGTTACGATGGGATTACTTATCTTCAATGTCGACTAATGGTTGTGCTCGATGGTCACCTCGGATGCTTTCTCCAAATATCTCAAAAATGCTCCAAAATCATCACTTTCTTCCAAATCACTCCTGATACTATAAATATACTAAATAGACTCTAAAATATAATAAATAGTATTTAAAACACTTATAAACCATGGGCAAAAGTAGGTAAATCCATGGTCTATCAAGGAGCTACGAGGAGGGGATGAAGACAGATTAATTGATTCAACTCGCCGAACGGGCGAGTTAAACTACTTTTTCGGTCCAATTTACCGAACGGGCGAGTTGGACGTCTTTGTTCGATCCAACTCGCCCGTTTAGTGAGTTGGACAGTGTGTTCGGTCAAACTCGCCCATTCGGCAAGTTGGACAGTACGTTCGGCGAGTTGGCCGATAGAGCCTTATAGTTATTTTGTTGTTTGGGATCTGTTTTTCCGAGGCCTAGAGTAAAATTTCTCGAGGACTAATCGTATGAACCCTTTCCGGAATTGATATGAAACTCGATTTAGGTTTTCCAACTTTTCTTCCCTTTCAAATTTTATCTATCTTTTTTCAAAGAAGACATTTCCTGGGAAATTTCTGACATTGATTCCGTCGTAACCGATTTTGACCCCAACTGTTGCTAGAAAGCGATCAGGAGCTAGCCCGCCCAGGTTGCCAGCAGCCGACCAGGAGCCGGCTCTTTCAACTCACCATCAGGCGACCTGGGCCTGTCCCGACCAACTTGCAATCAGGCGACCTGGGCCGGTCCCGTCCAACTCGCCATTAGGCGACCTGGGCCGGTCCCGTCCAACTTTCCCTCATGCGACCTGGGCCGGTCCAGTCCAACTCGCCATCAGGCGACCTGGGCCAAGCCCGTCCAACTTGCCATAAGGCGACCTTGGCTGGTCCCGTCCAAATTGCCGTCAGGCGACCTGGGCCGGTCCCATACAACTCGCCATCAGGTGACCAACTTCCTCCTTTGGGTATTTACCAAATTGTCTTTTTTTTCGCCTCTCGATTGGAAATACTGTTGAAACTTTACGATAAAATTAACAAAGACTTGCTTTCTCGAATTAAATAGAATCAATCGTATAAAATGATAACGGTTAACTTAACACCATATTTATCTCGACTATATGATTCGCTTTCACTATTCCATAGAACCGACGTCGTACCGAAGGTGATTTCTCCAGAAAGGATCGTAAAAACACTTAAGTCGAAAGACGGCCCGAAAAGTTCTAAAACGCGGTAAAGGCCCCCTTACGATTTTAAACGAGAATTAGCCTGAAACCACTATGACGTTCTATCTAATATTCGCAGAAGAAGATTAATGTCGAGTTTCGAAAGATACTCATTAAGATCGATGAAGATGGAATATTTCTGCGAAGAGATAAACTCGAGCCCGAGGGTAGAAAAGGAAAGGACGACCGACCTAGGTGCCATATATAAGGAGATCTAAAGAAAGGAGCGTTGAGGGCCTAAAATTTAGAACTATGTGATTCATGTTGGCTTTAAGAGAACTTAGAACTTAGGTGGCTAGACTAGCGATTTCCATACTTAAAATGTTTTTCCGCTTTGTTGTGCGATTCTCCATTTTTAAAGATTTCATGTTCATCCTCTTTTTAGTGAAACTTTGTAACTCAATTCATATTATTTAATAAAATGCCTCTGTGCAATTTACCATCGATATTTTGTTATCTTTTTTTATTCATGTGTTTTTGCAGATAATCCGGATCCTCAAGAAAAGTCGAGAATCTTAGCTTTCCTCCATTAACTAAAATCGACAGTGCAAATTTTGGTTCCCACAATTACCCAAAACCTCGAGGTTAATTTATAACATTTGTATAATATGCTTTTGAATGAATAAGAATATATTGTATAAAGATTGTTTTTTCAAGTACGCGTTCAATATGATATTAGTCCTTGTCCCGATGAACCAACTATTGGATATTACTCGGTAGGGTTGCAAAGCCTCGGATTGTACCTAATAGGATATGTGTACTTAGGCGAATGGCCTAAGATACCTGGTATTCCGGGAACTTCGGGTTAAGCGTTGAGGTACACATTGTAGCGTCTTCAGTTTGGTTTAACTTACTAGTGATCCGATGTGCATTTTCTTGTTTGATTGTTGCATGGCTGGTCAAATCAACTTTTACGTAGGCCAAATCAGGGGTGTCACATGAATGCTAATTGTTTCTACCGTGGCGGTGGTACTCTCCTGAGTCGGAATGACTTCGTCAGATCGAGCGGATGCGTTTTTGAGGATGAATTTTTTGTGTTGGGTTCCATTTCATTCTGACAGATCTTTGATCGGGCTCTTGAGTTAGATATAGCTTTTTATCTCTCTCCACAGATGGCGCAAAATTGTGGCAGCTAAATCTCATAATCAGAAACTTAATAACGATAGAGTAAGGTTTAGGGAAACGGTTGGAAAGGTCTCTATGAGTAGATGTCTAAGATAGTTTGCACGAACTGGATTGATTTATTATTTAAAGTGAATCCAAAATACACAAAGAAAAATAAAAAGAGAACTCTATCTCTCAAGCAAGTCAATCTCCCAAAAGATATTTGTAAATGATCTTAGCTTTGCCTTTTATGCTGATCAGCTCTCCCCAACTACTATGTGTATCTAGGGCGTATGTGCCGTGCCTAACTCTGGAAATCTTGGCATGTTTCCTAACTGTTTGACCACGAGATGACTGTGTCTTTAGACGTTATCTGTACATTTAGAGCTCGCTACCTCGAGCTAAGAGGTATCTCTTTGGGCCGGAATTGCTGGGCTTCACCGTTCACTCCATTGCGCTTTGGGCTTTTTCAGACTGGATATTGATATCACTCAAATTACCCTAAGGAGTGATTTATACTCTCTCAAATAAGAGGTCGAGTTATAGTATTTAGGGATCGGATCCACAGAGAGGTAGGGCACACAAAAGACTAGAAATCAAGATTAAGCTAGGCAAACAGTTTATAAAGCAGTAAATAAATGAAAGTCAGGTGAACAAAGTATTTGTTCGATTGGTTGATTGAGGTTGTAAGCAATTAGGAGAAATAGCTAGACCTAGGGATTTATCAATCAAGAGATTCAAAACTACAATTCAAGGATGATAATGGTTTATAGATTAATTCTAGAACTCGATTTTAATAAGTAAGCAATCCAGCTTTCGCATGCAATTGCTAATCAGATGTCTAAGTCCAGTCTCAGCTGTCGCTTATTGACTTGGAGCGAGTTTCGATCGATGCTATGGCCTGAGCGTCGATCGATACTTCCTCAGGCAAGCATTAACGACCTAATCGATTAAGTTCAACTATATTCCTCGTCTGAGCCTAGGTATCTAATCCAGCAGAGTTCGGGTTCCGTTAATTGATTGCACTTTCGTGCCTCTCAACTATCCTATGATTCTAGGTTCAAACAATTAGTCACATTGTCGTGCTATTCTAACTATTCCAGATCCTAGTATTACAAATCACCCTGGTGTAGAGATCTATAGATAACCTAGCAATCCTAATTGATTATCAGTTTGACATTAAGCTCATGAAATCCCTAAACCTAACAAGATGAATTACTCAGACATGCAAGCAATAACACAAATCGTAGTCTTAATAATATAATAGATAAATAAATCAATGATAAAACCAATGAAGTTCCAATAAATCTCTGAAGGATAATTGATCTTCTCTCCAAACCTAAGAGAAAAACAACAGAATATGATAATAGAAAGCTTGTAGCCGTAAAAAATGGTTTAGAAATACATAAATAGGGTTTTTGGTCGTTAATGGGTATTTTGGTAACTTGGTGTGGCTTTTGGGCTTCAAACGGTCTTGAAATATGCTTGGCCCACTATCTGGCATCACTGTCGATCGACACCAATGTTTTGTTATCGATCGACAGTCCTTCATCTCCTCGACAGCTTCCTCTCGCGAGGCAGACTGAACACTCTTCAGTAAAACGGTCATAACTTCTGCTACAGGATGCCGATTGACCTCAAACTGGTGGCATTGGAAACCTAACTCAAATATCTAGCTTGTGTCAAAAGATGGGCTTAATATAACGGTGGAAAGGTCTCCATCAATAGCTAGACATCTGACACGTCTGTGCAGCTCTGCACTCAAAAGGCTCCAGAATCACCATATTTCTCCAGAACGTACATGAACCTGTAAACACTCTAATTAGACTCTATATCGTAGTAAATATATCTTAAAACACCTATATATCATGGCTAATAATGGGTGAAATCCATGGTATATCAGATATATGTAATAAATCCTGCTCCAGCACTATGTAGCTACACAGGGTCTCTTCCTTATGTTGTAAGATCTCATACATATCGTCAATCGTTTCTCCAAGTATGACTTCTTTCAAATTTCTCAACAGAAAGATTAGTTAGAGCTGCAAAAGAGTGAATTGAATCATTGGGAAGGTTGAGTAACCATTGGAATTCTGGTCTAATGCAAGTTGAACCAAACCCTTTGCACATCTTGGCCTCTCATTGCTCCTTCTAGATTTTGATATATTAAGTATCATCTACATGTATTAGGCAATGTGATTTTCTTGATTATTGCATAATACATATTCATATTTGGGAATAGGAACGTCATGGAGATCTCGATTAAATAAGTCTCATCAGCAAAGATATTGTCTGCGTAGGAATCCATAGCGCCTCTCCTGATAGGCAGAGAGCTACGCTAATAAGTTGTTCAATCAGCGCATTGACAACCTCAAATATGTTGGAGAAAACTACATCTAGGTAGGCAGTCTCCACTGACTTCTGAAGTGTTGATGCCTCCAGTGTTGTCATCTTTACATTCAGTATGTTTCTGCAGTTTGCATTTGGGAATTTTTTTTATCTATGATTTGTTCCATGTTTCTTATGGGATTAAAGAGGATGTTTTACTCTGCTCCACTGAGAGTATTTGGGGTTTGCATTTGTCAAAATTGATTTTGAATTATCTGCCAGTCTCTGCCGGTTGTAATGTCTTATGTTTTTAATGGTTTTAGCTTCTTGTTTAGCTTATTTTTGTCCATTTATAATCACTACAAGAAAGCACGCCTGTTGCAAGGGAAAATTTTCCTCGCAAATTCGCAACGGAGACGCAAGGGCATTGCGACGAAAATAATTTTCCTCGCAAAACGCTCGCAAATTTGCATCAAAATAGTTTCCTCGCAAAATTGCAACCAATTTGCGAGACTTTTCCGCAAACTCACGCAAACCCGTCGCAAATTTGCGATAGAAGCTATCGTCGCAAGTCCGTTACAAATTTGCAAGGAATTTGCGTGAGAATTGCAATACCATATATGTTCGTTGCAATTCCGTCGCAAAAAAACAGATAGATTGGTGAACACGTTTTTTGTTTCGTGTAACTAATTTCGAAAAAAAAACGTATAAGTTGGTGATACACGTTTTTTCTAAGTGTAACTAATATTTGCAAGGGACAAATCTCTCTCGCTAATCCCTTGCAAAGGGGAAAGGCATCGCAATTCCGTTGCAATTTCCGTCGCAACTCCCTTGCAAGTGTCTTGCAAATATTTTTCAGATGTCTATATATAGCATCTGTGAGAAGTGAGCGACCATTGGAAAAAAAACGAAAGAAAAAAGAAAAAAACGAAAGAAAAAGAAAAAAACGAAAGAAAAAAGAAAAAAAAGTTGAGATAAATATATTTGCCGTGTGTTGTGAGTAAGAAAAAA
Source organism: Brassica napus (assembly GCF_020379485.1). NCBI lineage: Eukaryota > Viridiplantae > Streptophyta > Magnoliopsida > Brassicales > Brassicaceae > Brassica > Brassica napus. The sequence continues at coordinate 37,174,336 of NC_063452.1, read as the reverse complement.
ATAAAAAGTTGAGAGAAAAATGGCGTCCGGACATGAAATATACGCGCTACGGGCATGGATGTACAATCATAAGGATCCGGAGACTGGTGAAGTAACGAAAGAGTATCGTGCTGGACTACGAGGATTTTTACAACAGGCAACTAATCAACCATTCGCAAGGTAGCATGGTAAAATCTTTTGTCCCTGTAGAAAATGCAAGAACGAGCCATATTTAGAAATAGATACTGTGAAGAGGCATTTATATAATAGAGGATTTAGACCAAATTACTACATATGGTTTTTGCATGGGGAAGGTGCATCAAGTAGTAGTACGGGTCAGGGATTTGAACTGCCAAATTATAATGCAGATTATGTTCCTCGTGAGCCAAATATGTTGGAAATAATGCGGGTGATGGGTATGAGCAAAATATGTTTGGAAATAATGCGGGAGATGGGTATGAGCAAAATATGTTTGGAAACAATGCGGGGGATGGGTATGAGCAACAGGGAAATAGGTATCATGATATGGTTACAGAGGCATTGCATGAAGCTGCTATTCCTGATAGTAGTAGGGAAGAACCTAACATAGACGCACAACGATTTTATAATATGTTAGACGCTGCCAATGAACCCATCTACGAAGGATGTAGAGAAGGGCTTTCTAGATTATCACTAGCATCTAGGATGATGACTATTAAAAGTGATCATAATCTAAATGAGAAGTGCATGGATTCGTGGGCTCAACTCATTAATGAGTATTTACCAGAAGGTAATCTTGCTGCTGATAATTTCTATGAAATTCAGAAGCTAGTTGCCGGTCTTGGTCTACCATCTGAAATGATTAATGTATGCATTGACAACTGCATGATTTACTGGAAAGATGATGAAAAACTGACGGAATGTCGATTTTTTCAAAAGCCAAGATATCAAGAAACCACATGAAGGAATCCTGTGCCGTACAAACGTATGTGGTACTTACCCATCACAGATAGATTGAAGCGTTTGTACCACTCAGAAAGGACAGTCGCGTCGATGAGATGGCATGCCCAACATTCGGTGAAAGATGGCGAGATTACACATCCCTCAGATGCGAAGGCATGGAAACACTTTCAAACCGTATATTCCGACTTTGCGAGTGAGTTTAGGAACGTTTATCTTGGCTTATGCACGGATGGATTTAGTCCATTTGGTATGTCTGGAAGACAATACTCTTTATGGCCTGTCATCTTGACGCCATACAACCTCCCTCCGGAGATGTGCATGCAAAGAGAATTTTTGTTCTTGAGTATTCTAGTGCCTGGTCCAAAACATCCAAAGCGAGCACTTGATGTTTTTTCGCAACCTTTGATCCATGAGCTGAAGATGTTGTGGCATCATGGCGTGCAGACATGGGATTACTCGCAGCAACAGAACTTTAATATGCGTGCAGTGCTTATGTGGACCATTAGTGACTTCCCCGCATATGGAATGTTATCGGGTTGGACCACACAAGAAAGATTATCATGTCCACATTGTATGGATAGGACAGATGCTTTTCAGCTGAAAAATGGGAGGAAGTCATGTTGGTTTGATTGTCACCGTAGGTTTCTTCCGCCGCATCATACATATCGTAAGAACAAGAAATTGTTTAGGAAAAACAAGGTAGTGCATGTTCCTCCCCCAGTAATGCAACCAGGAGCATCTTTGTTAGAGCAGATTGATTATTACGGTGCTAAGGAGACATGTAAAGTTGGAGGAAATTGGCACACTCCACCTAACATGCCAGATGGGTATACGGCATCTCATAATTGGCATAAGAAGAGCATATTTTGGGAGCTTCCATATTGGAAGGATCATCTCTTAAGGCACAACCTTGATGTGATGTACATAGAGAAGAATGTTTTTGAGAATATCATGAACACTCTTTTGGATGTGAAGGGAAAGAGTAAAGAAAATTTGAAATCGAGGTTGGATTTGCCAGAGTTATGTGCAAGACCAGAGCTGCATGTGACAAGAGAAGGAAAATTACCAGTTCCGAATTTTAGATTGTCTGGGGTGGCAAAGCAAAAGTTGTTTGACTGGGTAAATTCTGATGTAAAGTTTCCAGATGGATATGTGTCAAAATTCTCAAGATGCATCGAGCAAGGAAAAAAAATTTCTGGTATGAAGAGTCACGACTGTCACGTTTTCATGCAGCGGCTCCTACCGTTCGCAATGACGGAGCTATTACCGAAACATGTTCATGAAGCAATATCCGGTAATAAAAGTGACTTTTAAAATTTAATAAAAGTGACTTTTAAAATTAAATATAAATTTATTGTCTTTGGTAATTGAAATAATATTTTTGTTTGATGATGAATTTGTAGGAGTTGGAGCATTTTTTAGGGATTTATGCACTCGGACATTGACTGAGGATGGGATCGAGTTGTTAGCCAAGGATATTCCGGTTTTACTTTGCAATTTGGAAAAAATCTTCACTCCATCTTTTTTTGACGTAATGGAACATCTCATGATTCATCTACCTCTTGAAGCAGCTCTTGGGGGCCTTGTGCAATTCCGATGGATGTATGTATTTGAGAGATTCATGGGATATCTAAAAAAGTTTGCCAAAAATCTGGCCAAAGTCGAGGGTTCGATAGTTGCAGGAAGTTTGACGGTGGAAACATCACACTTTACATCCTACTACTTTAGCCCAACCGTTAGAACGAAGAAGACCGCTCCTAGACGATACGACGACGGAGGAGTTGCGCCTTCATATCTTGTTACAGACGTTCCTGACATATTTTGTCAGATTGGAAGACTTGCTGGCAAAGTGAGAGAAGTTTGGTGGGAAGATCATGCACATGCTCATGCGGCTCACATTTATATTATGCGAAACATTGACTACTTGCAGGAATTTGAAAGGTATAGTACTCATACAAATTGAACATATATAAATTGTATTGATTACTTTGGTTTTATATTTACATATATGCCTAACAAATAACAATTCTTAGATGCAGCATATTCAACTTACAAATTCGAGAACACTATCCTAATTTAGAAGAAAAGGATTATGAGCACTTGAACGAACGAGATTATCCTGGGTGGTTAGAATACTATGTACATACAATCTTTAGACTTTTAAAATTAAAATGACTTATTTTAATATTTATATATTTTGAGCAGGTGAAAAATGGATGTCATGACAAACCAATTCCGCGATGGTTGTATGAATTTGTTGACAAACCGGTTGCTAAGATCACTACTGCTCCAATGTACTTCACTCGTGGATACACTTTTCATACGTATACACACGGTTCGAAGAGATCAACCGCAAATTTTGGAATCCAACTCCAAGGTGAAACTGACTTCTACGGTGTATTGCAACAGATCATAGAAGTCACTTACCCGGGAAGCATCAACTTAAAATGCGTATTATTTAAGTGTGATTGGTATGATCCAACGAGTGGCCGAGGGGTCCGGAAAAATAACCTTGGGGTCATTGATGTCAATGCAAATAGACGTTATGCAAAATTCGAACCATATTGCCTTGCATCACAAGCAGATCAAGTATGTTTTCTTCCATATCCAAGGATTAGAGAAAGGCGTGAAAGGTGGTTATCAGTGATTAAAGTGAATCCGCGAGGGTGTATAATCGTCAGAGAAATTGCCGATGTCGCTATGCAGGCCGAAAGAGTTGCTGAAATGTCTGTCCCAACCGAATCGACTGAGAATATTTTACACATCGATCCAGATAACCAAGAAACAGAAGTCATTGTTGATGATTCCACCGAAGGGTCTGTTTCAGAAGAAGACGAGTTTGATGCTGAAACTGACGAAGATGACATCACAAATGATGAGGCTGAAAATAGAGACAATGAAAATGTATCTGAAAATGAATCCGATTAGACAAAATTTCACATTTATGCTCTATTGTCTTGTATTTGAATTTTTTTTAAAAAAAAAAATATAACAAGATGCGATGGAATTGCGACGAAATTGCGACGAAATTGCAAGATTTCCTCGCAACTCCCTCTCAAATTTGCGACGGATTTGCATGGTCATCCTCGCAATTCCGTCGCAACTCTTCGAACCACTAGCCAAAACCCTAAACGAATCCCTAAAACACAGCCGTTGCAATTCGCTCGCAAATTTGCAAGGGATTTGCAAGGGATTGGCGTCGAATATTAGGTTAATATATAAAGACAGTTAACCTTTCTGCTCCATTACTCTCTGCCGTCAAAGAAAAAAAAAATTCTAAATCGTCCCTCCTCTCTGCGTATCCTCCCCGGTCTCTTTCTCCCCGCAGCCTGACGTCTCCTGTCAAGTCTCGCCGGACTCTCCCGCCTCTCCTCTCCGCCGTATCTCTCTCTCTGTGCCTCTCCTTTCGCAGCCCACGCCTCAGTCTCGCCGGACTCTCCCGCCTCTCCTCTCCGCCGTATCTCTCTCTCTGTGCCTCTCCTTTCGCAGCCCTCGCCTCAGTCTCGCCGGACTCTCCCGCCTCTCCTCTCCGCCGTATCTCTCTCTCTGTGCCTCTCCTTTCGCAGCCCACGCCTCAGTCTTGCCGGAGTCTCCCCCTCTCCTCACCACCGTATCTCTCTCTCTGTGCCTCTCCTTTCGCAGCCCACGCCTCAGTCTTGGCGGAGTCTCCCCCTCTCCTCACCGCCGTGTCTCTCTCTCTGTGCCTCTCCTCTCCGATGTCTCAGTCTCGCCGGATTTCATTCTCTCCACTCTCTCCTCGCCGATCCACTTCGATCTAGGTCTCCTTGCCGGATCTCCTTCTCTCAACCCGTCTCTCGCCGGATCTCTCTCCTCACGGTCGTCCTCATCCGCCGTCATACTCGCCGGACTTCCACCGTCATTATCTCGAACCGGCTCTGTCCCTTTTTAAAGGTTACAAATTTTGGTCTATATTTAAGTTTAATTATCAGTTTAGGTTTTGATTATCAGTTTAGGTTATCGATTAGTGATGATTCTGTGTTTGGTTAGGGTTTTAACTATTTAGGTTTGGTTAATTTCTTGGCAGATGTCAGGAAATGATTCTCTGTCCCTTTTGAAAGGTTACAAATTTTGGTCTATGTTTAAGTTTAATTATCAGTTTAGGTTTTGATTATCAGTTTAGGTTATCGATTTGTGATGATTCTGTGTTTGGTTAGGGTTTTAACTATTTAGGTTTGGTTAATTTCTTGGCAGATGTCAGGAAATGATTATAGCCGCTATCTATCTTCTGGTGGTAAGAAGACTTCTGGTGGTAAGAAGACTTCTGGTAGTACGAAAAGTTCATCCCGTCATACCAATCCGGGTAGTTCTTCTAGTTCCTAGATGGCCGAGAGTTTGACTGTTCCTAATAGCCAGACGCAAGCTTCCCCTCCAGCTCCCGCCCCAGCTCCTCCAGCTCCCGCCCCAGCTCCTGCAGCTCCCGCCCCAGCTCCTGCAGCTCCCGCCCCAGACCCGGCGGCAGATTTAGCGGCAATCAATATGATTTTGGCTAGTCCTGGACATGATCGTCTTCCTCACCTCCATCCAGATCGCCCTCCAAATACGCTTTGGTAAGTTTTTTAATTTTAATTCATTGAAACCATTTATAATATTTTCATATTCTTATAATTTAGTTCTCTCAATTGCCTTGAATTTCCTGTGATAGGTTTGATGACGATGTAAGCGTTGCTGCATCGGTCCGTCAAATCTTTGAAAGAGATTTCAAAGAACCGCATGCTAATTGGAAGCAAACCCCCGGGGATGTTGTGAGACGTTGGTTTGAATCCTTTGCGGTAATTCATTTAATTTTCTTGAATTTTAAAATTTGTAAAAGATTAATTTTATGTTCATGAATGTATATTAATTTGCCTTTTTGTTGTGTCAGTAAATGTATCATTGGGATTCCGGTATAACATCCCTCGTTCGCAACTCTTTCGAGGCTAAATTGAAACTCCAGTTGACTCGCCAAGTTAGTCGGTGGAAGAGTAACTGGCGGAAAAAAGGCGATGCAGCTATGCCTTTGTGGTTTGACCCAAATGTTTGGGCTGGTCTTGTTGCTTATTGGTTAGATCCAGAATCTGAAGTCCGGAGTTGTAACAGTCGGGCAGCTCGTTACTCTGACCCTGATGGACATGGACCGTCTAAGCATCGTTCAGGTCAGACTTCCTTCAGGGCCCGTGCACGAGTGATTGTAAGTTCTTGTTTTTCTTATCTTAGTTAATTTAAGTTGTGTTCTGAAATTGCCTATTTTATCTAAGTTGTGATCTCATTTTTAAGGTTTAACTTGATCTTTTAAATTGTAGGCTGAGCAAACTGGATGTTCTATTCCAGACTTGCTTGGGGTTCTCGAGATCACTAAACGAAACCCGGATGGTTCTTTTGTTGATGGCAAATCTGAGCAGCTCTACAACGATGTGACATCTAAATTTCAGGAATTATCTAAGGCTGCTAGTGATGATCCCGAGAGCACTGGTTCTAGTGGCCTCTCTCCAATGGAAAAGAGCAAGATCTATTGTGAGGTAATTTATTACTGCTTTCAATCTCAAATTTTTAAAAGTCTTCTTTGATATTGATCATTCTTTGATTTTTTATGCAGTTCGCTCCCCGCAAAAAGGGACGACTGTATGGAGTGGGTTCTCTAAATACATCTTTACGATCTGTTCCTGCTTCGTTTCCTTCTAGCAGTACTAGAGACCAATCTTTGGAGAAGATCATCTATGACCAAGCTCAAAAGATTGAGAGCCAGGGAAATGAAATTTCAAAGCTGTACAAGATCGTTCGTCATCTCGCTAGCAAAGACTCTACCGTGGCCGACATTCTCCAGTCTGAAGACGTGTCTTCTGCTTCTGGTGATGATGATGAATCTGATGCTATTTAGTTTGTTTTCTATCACTTTCTAATGACTTGAAACTTTTTTGTATGTGTTTGTGTAATGACTCTTGAATTTCTTTCTATTTTAGTAATATTTTTGCTAACTATTTAAATCTCTTCAGAATTTTATAAATGTGTAATAATTTATAAAATTTCAAATTCTGCAGGAAAAAAATTAATTAATCGCAAATGACTTGCAAATTTGCGACGGAACAAGCCTCGCAATTTTGCGACGGAATAAAACCCTTGCAAAATTGCGACGAACTGTTAATTGCAAAATTGCGAGGAACAACTAAACCGTCGCAAATTTTTGCGAGGAAATCAGTTCCGTAGCAAATTTGCGAGGAATATCATTCCGTCGCAAATTTGCAAGGAATTTATTTCCGTCGCAAATTTGCGAGCGTTTTGCGAGTGATTTTCATTTGCGACGAGCGATTTGCGAGGGAACGTGGTTTCTCGCAAAACCCTCGCAATAAGCGATTTGCAACGGAATTGCGATGCAGTTTTCCCTTGCAACTGACGTGTTTTCTTGTAGTGAATACATTTAGAAGCGTATATTGCATTTGCATGTTTATTTTCATCTACAGGTATTGGAGCGATTCCTTTCGAATTTTGCAGCATTTGGAACAGATGTATGTCAAAAAACCGGAACAAGACACAACAAAGTAAGATGGGAGAGAATCATACCAGAATGAGCAGGAATGGCACCCCAGCCGCTAGCAACAACGAATTTTAGGATTTAGAGGCACAAAAATGACAGTTTTTATCCACTAGTATCTTACAAGGAAACCATTACAATCGTGTTACACAGCTCCTACACTTCATTGGATCATATCCGTTTAGTATCGTCGAGTATCTTTAAAATGTCTTCTCCACAGTTCATTGGATCATAGCCGTTTAGTGTTTAACACTTCGTATACCTATCTAATAACATTTAACTCACCATTACAATCTTCAGTTCAATTATCAAACCATGAATTGATATTTCAAATTTCTAACAATTTGAACCATATTAACATCTCATCCATCAACTTAGAACATTACGTTATAAAGAATTGAAACTTTTTATCTGTGTAAGTAGTTGCTTAAGCAAGGTCGTCCTTTTTTTTTTGTGCACAACTTAAGCAAGGTCGTCAAATCATTAAAGTTTAAAAGTAAAAAGAAAACTGAAAGGCAACATCTTAGAGGGGAAGAAAAGTACCAAATCCAAATCGCTGCGTGGGGAGTCCAACGTCAGATTCTTATTTGAAAACTTAATCTTTTCTATTTCTTTTACTAACATACAAATTGCAATTAGTTTTTTTCGTGACGGGGAATGCCATACTAAAGAATATATACAATAAAACAATAATACTTCCAAGTATTAATCTGTGTTTGTGACATCACTAAAACAAACAGCTTAATTATAAGCTTGGTTGAAAAAACTATATATCAATTTTACTCAAAATTCTAGAGATCAACTTTGTGGAATTTAAAGAAGAGTATATTTTTATCACAAAATATAATATTTTTGTTTTTATACAATATTCCCGGACTATAAGCGAGCTTTTCACAACTTGTATTATTCTCAAAAATATAGCTTTGCATTCAAATTCAGATTCAACAGGAATAGTCATCCAACAGATGAGTATAAATGCATTTCCTTAACGTCGAAACAATTATCTTTATTCTTTTAAAAGGGATACTAAGTGTAACTTTAGAGTATACAAGATTACATTATACATATAAAAGGAGTATAACATAAATGCTATTTCTAAATTCAAAGTCTGATCCTGGAAAGCTGAAGGTAAAAAATACAACAACTTTGGTTTGGCGGACTTTGTGATCTTTATTGCTCGACGGGAGAAAAGGAGAATTAAAAAGCAAAACCACCGGTCCAAAGATAAAGAAATTACAATATTAAAACTGAAATAATTCAAAATAAAGAAATGAGAGTAGAAAATTGAGTCAGACCAACATCTCATAACTTACTCGTTAAGTCTCTCTCTCAAACTTAAGTTGGGATCGACTGGTACTCTCTTTCAGTTTCACTTTTGTTTTTCTAAATATACTTTTTTTTATAAAAAATTTCTTATTTCTTACAATCATATTTCTTGTTTTTTTTTTTTTACGTTGAACGGACATTCTATTACTCAATTTTGAAGTGGTCTGGGTAACTAGACCGGAATAGAATTGTTTAAAAGTTTATTCCATCCGGACATTATTATCTCACATGTTATTTCGCATGAGAAATTGTATGGACCAAGAATTGTCTGATTCCAAGATGATTTATTCTTACATTTATGATATATGTTCGATTCATAGCCTAGCCGTATATATACGTTTTCTTTTCCACCTATTTGTATAAAAAGGGTTTTTTGATCTATAAACTTTTTGCACGTAAAAGAATTTCGGTTACATTTTTGTTGTACATTTATCTTTAAACAAGAAAAGTTATTCCGACATTAGTATATCTTTCACTTGCTAGAGAAAACAAAACTGATCCCATTATATCTTGTATATATTTATATATATGCAGACTTCTAAAATACGGCGTACACAGTCATATATACGGTTCTTTACTGTTTGGATGGTGTACGGTAAATATAAGTTTTAAATTCTATAGTCCATTATAGGAAAATATGGCATTTATGGGGAGATTGTTTTTTTTTTCATTTTTTTGACAAAAAATAAAAAAAAAAGAATAGCCCCACAAATTTGTAAAAATATTTTATATAATCATTATTACAAAAATTGTCAAATATGACTCACAACTTGATTTCAAACATATATGTAAACTCAAACTTGAATCAAATGCAAAAGTAACCTAAAAAACTATTGAAATTACAACCAGCCCCTTGTGAACAAACAAAAAAAACCGAATTTTTTTTACGTTTCTAACCCCAGTAAGTCGTCTGTCGTCTGGTCTACTTCTTCTTGAAATAATTTAAAATTTTTGTAAAAAATATTTTGATAAATGAAAAATTGAAATCATATAATTAACATATGTTTTAAGAGATATAAATTAAGATATAACAAAATTTAATTGTTTTTAACATAGATGAGTGAAAGTAATGAGTCACGATATTCTTTGGTTTAGGTTTTGCTAACATATGTTGTAGTATTGTATGTGTTCTTAGGGTTAGATTTTGGAATGCATAAATGTTTTTTTGAAAACTTTAAAATTTACCTAAGTGTGTTTATTTCAGTGTATAGTAAACACTATTTAAGTATAACTACGGCTTTATAACGTGGTTAGTTAGTTAATTTATTCAATTTAGTTTAGGGGTTAAATTTAGGGTCTGCGACGACTTACTAGTAAGTCGTCTGATGTACAGTATTCAACAGATGACTTACTAGTAAGTCATCCAAACCGGACCGAACCTTTAATTTTACAATGTACTTTTAAACCTAACCGGTTTATTTACCGGCCATATATAAGGTGTTTTTTTTATTCACTGTTTCGCGAAAATCAGAAAACCCTAACGCCGTTTCTCTCAAAGGCGATTTCGAAGGCGATTTTCGTCGATTCTCTCTAATCCATCGTTCTCACCGCCGGTTATCTCTCCTCCGTTATCACCGTCGTTCTCACCACCGTTCTCACAGCCGCTTCTTCTATTTAAGATCCGAGAGGAAACCCTAGCGCGAATTCTCTCAGAGGCGTCTCGTTGAACTCCGCCGCCGGTAAGTTATATTTCTTACTGTCGAGTGATTGATTGAGGAAAAGATGAACATAAAACTGGAAGTCTTGGAAGACTTATAATTAAGTCGTCTGGAAAGTCTTGACTTTCCAGACGACTTAATTATAAGTCTTTCTGCTGGAAAACTTGCCAGACGACTTAATTATAAGTCTTTGATTGTTTGAGATGGTTGTCTTTGATTGTTTTGCAGGCAAAAAAAATGGAGATGCCAGAACTCCTCCGTAGGATATATACATTAGGGGAAGAGAGCCCCCCCCCCCCCCCCCCGCAGTGCATAGCATTTAGTATCATACTTGTTGGACGTTGCATGCTGCTTTAAAGAAAGCTCTTCATGATGACAAATATGAATAGCTGAAGGAGTCGAAGTTGGGAGTTTTCTTCAAGTTCCAAGAGCTGGGATTTGATTGGGCTTCAAGGCTGGTTCCCTACATGCTCGGTTTCCAGCTGGACATAAAGAAGAAGTATGAGCTGGGGAGTCCCGTTGGTCCACAACCTGTGAGGTTTTCACTGTTAGAGTTTGAAAACCTCACTAGTCTTAACTGCGAGTACATCGAGGACCTTGAGAGACCTCACTGTGTTGTTACAAAGGAGTTGACTTCTTTTTGGTGGATGTTGGGAGTTCATGTCGAAGCTGGGCCATCTACTCAGGAGATAATAGCAGCATTTGAGAGATGCGAAGGGTGGTCTCGGAATTGATCGCAAGCTGCTCGCGTACCTTGCCATCTTCACTGGATACATTGAAGGGAGAAAGTATTCAACCCCTACACGGGTTAGTCTGGCAAGGCTAGTGATGGAGCTAGAACGGTTTGAGAATTATCCATGGGGGAGAGTCGCGTTTAAGGTGCTGATGGACTCTGTGAAGGGCAGAGATATTTCGGGTTGTTACACTATTAATGGGTTTGCGCAAGCTCTCCAGGTATGGGTGTACACAGCTCTTCCGGAATTGGGTGCTACTTATGGTAATCATCTCCCAAACAATCCGCCTCCACCGATACTGGCTTACAAGGGTCGCAAAGGACGCATACAGTTTAAAGAGGCTATCCTCAGTCAGGTATTTACTAGAATCTAGACGACTTAGTAGAAGACTTATAATTAAGTCGTCTGGAAAGTCTTCCAGCTGGATGACTTAGTAGAAGACTTATAATTAAGTCGTCTAGGAAGACTATCCAGACTACTTAATTATAAGTCTTCTACTAAGTCTTCTACTAAGTCTTCCAGCTGGAAGACTTTCCAGACGACTTAATTATAAGTCGTCTACTAAGTCGTCCAACTGGAAGACTTTCCAGACGACATAATTATAAGTCGTCTGCGAAGTATTTTCTTTCCATATTTCTTAATCCGTCAAATATCTAAGTTCATATCTTCTATTTACTGCAGACTAGGGTGATCAACTTTGTTCAGAAGGACATTGGTCAAATGTTTCCAAAATGGGTGTTTCATGTTGAGGACACGCCCGCAGAGAACATAATTAAACTCATGTTTGTGAAGAAACCGTGGAAGTGGACCATGGATTACTGGGAAGTCACCGGTACTTGGGTCAATACAAAGCCGGCGGTTGTGAGTCCAGCGAAAAAAAAGGTAGTGAAGGAAGACAGTCCAAGACCTCGGAAGAAAGCTCGTAAAGAGGCACCTGCAGAAGCTAGTGAAGAGGCAGCTGCAGAGGCTAGTGAAGAGGCAGAGGCTAGTGAAGAGGCAGCTGCAGAGACTAGTGAAGAGGTGACTACGACTTTTGGTGGGTTGACCAAAGAGGATATTAAAACCATGTTGAAGGACATAGCTGATGCCATGAGGGAAGGGTTTGAGACGTGCCTTAAGGAGATCAAGTCTCTGTCGGAAAGGGTGGAAGCTATGGAGAAGAAGGTTGGTATCACCACAAAACGGAAAGGGACATCATCTCAAAACAATACCCCTCCACCTAAACCGACGCTCGAACCCGGGGTTAGTAACGAATCCTCTCCCAACAAGAGATTGACTAGACAAAATCTTAAGAATAAGAACTGAAAAGTTGCATTTGCTTTGTTTCTTGTATGTCAGAACATGTGTGCTTTGTTTATAGTGTATGGATTTTATATATGTATTTTGTTTCATGTTTGAAGACACTCATTGGTTATTATTGTTTGAAATGGATCTTTGGTTATTATTGTATAAACTCATCTTGTATATTGCAGAGTGAAAGTGTTAATGGGACGAACGCGGGAAGGAAGAGCTTGGCGGAGGATAAAGGTCCAGATGTGCCCGCAGCTATGCCCGCAGATGCTAGTTCCTCGAAAGATAAAGCTCCAGAACCGAGCCTTGTTCTATTGGACAAAAATCAACCCACTGTTTTGGATTTACAGAAGGAGGATGCTAGATATCAGGAAAAGAGGGATGCTGCTTTGGCACTTTGCCGTGCAAAGAGTGATCGAACAAGGAAACTTGCTGCCTCACAGCAATCTCCTTATACGGCAAACAGCACGGCCAGAGTGATCATTCCAAACAAAAAGCTTTATCCAGGCTATAATCCTTTTGCACCAATTGACAAGAAGAAGTTGAAGGAGCTTGCTGATTGGTTGAAAACTTGTCCGTAAGTGTTTGCTTTTCCCATAATAGTTTGGTTTTCCCATAATAGCTTGCTTTAGTCTACAAAAACTGATTGTTTTTCAACATTTTGTGTTTGCAGTCATTATAGAACACCTCTCGATAAAAAACTATGTAAAAGTAGAACTTGGTGGTATCAAATCCTCCGAACCTCCTTAGACTGGCTGGAGGACTGTGTAAGTCTTCTGCTATAACTTAGATGGCTTACTGATAAGTATTCTTTGTAAACGACTTACCAATAAGTCGTCTGGTAAGTCGTCTACGTAGACTACTTACCAGACGACTTAATTCGTCTTCGAATTACTTGTAAGTCGTCTGGTAAGTCTTCTACGTAGACGACTTACCAGTAAGTCGTCTGATATCTTCTGACGTGTACCCTATTTTATATGCAGCATATTGATGCTTGGATTAATGTGCTGAGGAAGAGGTACGACGCTAACCCACAACATTTCAGGAGCAAGAGAATGTGCTTCCTTGATCATCTCTTTGCTCAGCAATGTAGATTCAACTTCAAGGATTTTAAGGACTCGGAGCCCGATCAGAACGGTTTAGGAAGAAGACTCTCTGGTGGGGCGTGGAATTATTATGCAGGCACTATACCATCATTTTGCCAATCGAACAAGGTTTGGGGGACAGATATTGATGATATCCATGCTCCAGTGAACTACGCCGACACTCATTGGATTGCTATGTGGATATCGATCCCTAAAAGGCACATAGTCGTCTTTGACAGCATTTGTTCTAGTATCTCCCCAGAAGAACTCTATGTGGTAATGGAGCATTTTCTCTACATGGTCCCTTCTTTTCTTTTTGAGTGTGCTTCCTCAGACGAACAACGTGTCCAATACAGCCTGGAGTCATTCACATATGAGAGACCGACCAATATACCTCCGGCCCGAGCTGGTGATTGTGGCGTGTACACTCTAATGTACATTGAATGTCATGCTCTTGGGATAGAGTTTAGTAAAAAAGACTTTGCTAAGGCAAAAGGGAAGACTATGAGGGATAAGATGGCAGTGGATATATTTCAAGAGCTTCCTGACGCGCATGAGTTCGAAAACAAGGACAATGATGCCAACCTCGGTGCGTATGAGGGGTGATAAATAGGCTACGTTAGATTATTTTGTATGATAGATTAGGCTGATGTGTGCATTTGAACTTGACCCCTATTTTGTATTTGAACTTGATACCTATTTTGTAACTATATTCTGCGCAGAAGACTTACAGTTAAGTCGTCTGGAATGTTGGACGACTTAACTATAAGTAGTCTGGAAAGTCTTCTGAGCAGTGACATTTTGTAACTATATTTCGGATAATATAAGGGGCAAGACCATCTCAAATTTGTTTGGTAGTGCAATTTGACAAAGAAGTTGACACAGATAAGTTCATAACACAAATTTTTAATACATAGACTAAACACTGGACGACTAACTGGACGACCTTCTGGACAACTTAATTGAAGGTCTTTTGGAAGACTAAACACTGGACGACTAACTTGAAGGTCGTCTGGAAGACTAAACACTGGACGACTAACTTGAAGGTCGTCTGGAAGAAAAAAACCTGGACGACTAACTGGACGACCTTCTGGACCACTTAATTGAAGGTCTTCTGGAAGACTAAACACCGGACGACTAACTTGAAGATCTTCTGGAAGAAAAAATCCTGGACGACTAACTAGACGACCTTCTGGACGACTTAATTGAAGGTATTCTGGAAGACTAAACACTGGACGACTAACTTGAAGGTCTTCTGGAAGAAAAAACCCAGGACGATTAACTGGACGACCTTCCGGATGACTTAATTGAAGGTCTTCTGGAAGACTAAACACTGGACGACTTACATTGTGGTTTCGTATGGCCAGTTTTCTTGCATTTTGAGCATCTATAAACCCTGTGTTGCTTCCGGGGTTTGCGTCCTCTCATCCTGGATAGCTCCAACCAAGATTGCCATCTTGATTTCTTCTGTCTTCCCGGACCACGCTTTACATCCGGAGGAAAGCATGTGTGTTTCTCAACTTGTTGTCCAACACAAGGATATATATTCTCTGAGTATCCTGCAAACAAAAAATCCTTTGAGTACACTGGACATACAAGTGTGGAGATATGCAAACCAGCAGATGTTGCAGCAGCTATAGCATGAGAGCAAGGTATTTTCTCCACTGCATAGACACTACAATCACACTTTCCATGTTCCAAATCAACCACATAGTCCATTTTGCCACCTTTCACAAAGAATCGACATCCATCAATTGGTTGTACCATCATCGTATCCGCTATCTCCGATCGAACAGCAAGCAAGTATTCAACACCTCGACCATGTTGAGTTGGGAGACTCAAAGCATCTTCTCTCCTTTTCCAAAACCACTTTCCTAGCTTCTCCCTTATGAACTCCAATAGGAACTGAACCGGAAATCTTCTAGCTCGCTTCAAAGCGGAATTAATAGATTCAGCGATGTTGCTTGTCTTTATGTTGTACGTGTCTCCCTGACAATAAACCCTCGACCATAGGCTGACGTCGGCATTCTCCAAATACGTTGCAAGGTGTTTGCACTCCGTATCTTATCCATATACCAGTCAAAATCTGAAACCGTATGAGCATAAGCAGTACCTTTCACCAAGTACAAGAGATGTTTCCCTTTCTACTTTTTGACAATGTTATCTTGAAGGTGATAATAACATATTCCTCGGATTGCTCAAGGAAACACCTTATCACACGCACTTTTAATGGTCGCGTGCCGGTCGGAGACTATCACCAGAGGCTGCTCATCAGATACACAACTAGCCAATTTTGTGAAAAACCATTCCCAAGAAGGTTCATCTTCAGCATCTACGATCCCAAAATCTAATGGAAATATCTAAAAATTCCCATCTTGTGCGGCTGCAACTAACATAACACCTCCATACTTCCCACTTAGGTGAGTCCCATCCACCACAATGACCCTTCTCTGATACTTAAAACCTTTGATAGAAGCTCCAAAAGAGAGAAATAGATACTTAAATCTATTGATAGAATCAAGTTCTATAGCCGTGATAGAATCGGGATTTGCTATGGAGATTTGCTCGAGATATGATGGCAGACGCGAATACCCATCTTCTGCTGATCCTCTCACCAATGTTTGTGCATATAAAAGTGTTTTGTATGAAGTGGTGTAATCAAGCGTCATGCCAAACATGTTCTTCATTGCATCAATGATATGCTGCGGATTCAACCCATCAATGATTCCAACACGATCATTGAAAAGCCTGCCAACATACTTCGGAGTACAGTGTCTCCGCTGAGCGAGTCGGTCTCCCACTGAGCATGTATGTTTTTCCACATACTTTGTTACCCAAAACGTGTTTGTCCCATGTTTCACACTCGCTCTGACCTTCCATTGACAACCACTAACCGGACATGTTGTCACAAGGAGAGTTTTCGTTGACTTGTATATTCTGAAGGAGAACCTAAACCTCACTGCTGTCAACCGCAGCTCTAAAAGCAGTGCATCCTTGCTAACAAAACTCTGGTTGACATAGATACTGTTACCATTCGATCTTCCTCCTTCAATCGTTTTGATATCTTCAAAACACATATCATCATCTTCCTCATCCTCATCTTCAACCTTTCCATAAACACTGTAATCCTCACCATTCTCGTCCGCTTCAGCAACAATAGAGATACCAGCATCCTCCTCCCCATCGTTCTCCTCCCCATCATCCTTCTTCCCATCATGATTTTCATCTTCAACCAAATCATCATCATCATCTTCAAAACATTCATCAGCTTCATCAGCTTCATCATCTTCTTCCCTGAACTCTGAAACCGTTTCCACCTTGCTACGGCTTGATACAAAAAGCCGTACACCATGCGTTTTGGTTATCTCGAGCAAGTTTCGAACTTCTCTATCACTTGTAACATGAATATGAGGGGTGTCTGGAGCCTGCATCATTTCTGCTGGTAATGAGTAGGTTATCTCCACAGATTATGTGCTCATGTCTAGGTTATAATCTTCTTGAGCCATTGCAAGAAGTTCAGCATGTGTCGAACCTTCCCCCAAAAAAATGATTCTCGCTCCTTTGACATTATCAACCACAAAATCCCAACGGCAATCTTTCAACAACCATTCTCCATACACTGCATGTAACTGACGCATCATCTACAAAAATTCAAAATAAAACACATTAGTAAACATAGAGAAAATGAAAGTTTACTAAACATTGACGCAGGCGACATACCAGTAAGTCGTCTGGAAGACTTACCAGTAAGTCGTCCAAACAGGTCATTTTTGCAATTGAATTTTAAATAGGACAAGTAAGTCGTCCAGCTTTGTATGTTAAAAAAAACTTTCGTTTAGGATAAACGGGTTAGTTTTGCATTTGACCGAATTGTGTAAGATATTTGACTTTTTCTGGACGACTTACCCGTAAGTCGTCTCCAGGAAAACAAAAATTTTAATATTTTATTATAGCTAGACGACTTATTTGTAAGCCTTCTCAGGTTAGTTTGCAATTCTTAAATATTTAACTTTACCCATACGACTTACTTGAAAGTCGTCCAGGCAGACGACATACGAGAAAGTCGTCCGAGATAAGCAAGGTTTAACCATAATCTAGGAAATAAATCTGGACGACTTTGCTTATCCTGGACGACTTTCAAGTAAGTCGTCATACTTGACGACTTCCGCGTAAGTCGTCTGGGAGAAGTTAAATATTTAAGTTTTATTTTCCAATTGCAAAAGTAACCTGAGACGACTTACAGATAAGTCGTCCAGCTTTAATAAAATATTGAAATTTTTGTTTTCCCTGAGACGACTTACTCGTAAGTCGTCCAGAAAAAGTCAAATATCTGACACAATTCGGTCAAATGCAAAACTAACATGTTTATCCTAGACGACTTATCAGTAAGTCGTCTAGGGTATTCTCTAGATTTTTTTTTAACAAACAAAGATGACGACTTAAAAGTAAGTCGTCTGTTTGACCAGAAGACTTACCCGTAAGTCTACTTCAACAGCCAGACTACTTACGGATAATTCTTCTACATGAACAGATCTGGAAAAAAAATCAATTTCATACCTTAAACTAGTGAGATGACTTCCTTAGCACACAGAGTCTTCTCCAACCACCCAGAATCTCAAACGAAAGTAACCCACCAAGAATAGTATGCTTGAATGGCTCTATCAACCTTAAAAAAATTTGAATCAAAAGCTTGAGTTTTTTGGATGAATATGGAGGCAAAGTGAAAGAGATGTTGTTTTTAATTCATAACAAGTGAGAAAGAGAGAGTGTAAATCGATTTTAGGTGCATTAAGAGCTTCAAATTGGTTGTTCATGGTGGTTGGGGTATTGATGAGAATGACAATCTTGTAATTACTTGAAGATGATGAGGGTGAGAAAGTAAAAATATCATTTTCGGAAAAAAAAAAAATTGAAGGCATTTTCGTGAATTATATGAACTTGTGGGGTGAATAGGACAAAAGAAAAATCCAAAAAAAACATGGGTTAGTTTTAGGTTTGACTTTGAGTTTTGAGTCAATTTTGCAAAAAACTCATCATTATTTGTAGATTTTGGTTTTTTACTATTTTATTTTAAGGAAATCTTACTAAAAAGATATAATATATTTTGAACGATAACAATGTATAACAAACCTTATATTTACTCTATTTATTCATTTTTAAATAATTATGACTTATAAATCTTATTTTTTTCAAAATATATATTTTATTTAATAAATCAATATAAAGTATATATCAGCAATATTATATTATATTTATTAACAAAATATAAATAGTATATATTCTATATAAACATTTTAATGTTGTGCTCGTAACAGTGCTGGACAATTAATTTATTCATATGGGGCTGCAATCCTTGATGCTACTGTTGTTGCTGGATTTGAAAGACAGAAGACACTTAGGGACTACAATAGACATAAGGAGTTCTACGTTGATGATGCGTCGTTCTAAACGGTAGAGGAATGATTTTGAGTCTGAACTAAACGTTCCTCTCTCTTGTGGGTCAGCATCTCTTTCATGGTCTTCTTCATGGGCAACCAATAGCTCATATCGAGATGATTGAAGATTTGGCTTCTCACATTACTTGCAATCGAGTCTCTAAAGATAGTCTTTCTTAAAAGCTCTTTCCATATTCTCTTGTTGGAGAAGCAGCATGTTGGTTCAAGCAGCTACCACCAGAATCTTTTACTACTTGTAATAACATCAGAAAACCTTTCTTCGACAACATTGAAATCTTTTGCCTCCTTCTGTCCTTAGAGAACTCTAGAGAGAGTAAAATTGCGTTAAGCTGGATCAGACCCTTGAACATTAGCAGAAGGTGATGATGTTTGATTGCAGTCAGAAGTTGAATTCTGTCTCCAATGAGCCGAATGCGAAATTTGAAACTTCAAACACTCACGTCAAGAAGCCAGTTATCCAGGTTCAACATGCAGATGAAGGCTCCGCAAAGACAAGAACTGAACCCAAGACAGATGGCCGACCCCATTTTGGAAAAGGGTCGAATGACGAAGTTGATTGAGTTGACAAAGTTGATATTAGTGATCCGACCTCAATGTCGAATGACACAAACTCCTACCGGCGTTCGACACCTCTTCAAATCCCTGTAAGATCGATTTGTCCTCACGATATTTCTTGACACTGAAACAGAGCGTCGATCGACACCCAATTAACATCGATCGGCATCCTACCGGAAAAGATCTGGAGAGTTTACCAAAGTCTAGCATCGTTCAGCACCCAGCCGATATAGATCGACACTCATGGTTGGAGGAACTGTCATGTTGCATGAATGAGCTGGAACCAATTGAGGAGAGAATGTACAAGTCCAAGGCCTCACACCTTGATGTCCCTGAACATCTAAAACTACCTATCCGCCCAGAAGAGGCTGCTGGTTTTCACAAACGAGTGAAGAGGATACATGACCCTATGAAAATTTGTGGTTCGCTGCTCTATTTATGAAGTTGAATTTCCTATCCTACAAGATAAAAGTGTGCATCTAGGTTCTTACACTGGGCTATTTGATGAGCCTCTTCATGAAGTAGCTCCTTAGAAAGGCTTGTGATATAAAAGTTATGTCGACTGAGGCCCATTGGTACCAGCGTCGATAAATACCACTTCGGTATTGCTTGAGACCCCTTTGGAAATTCTATAGCTTTTGAGATGTAAAACTGCACAGATGCATCACAAGTTTAGCAATGGATGGAGGCCTTCCCACGGTGCTATTAATCTCATCTTTTGACACAAAATAGATATTTGAGTTAGCTTTCCAATTCCATCGGTTTGAGGTCAATCAAGATACTGAATCAAAAGTTATGATCGTTTTACTGAAGAGTGGTCTTTCTGACGCGCGAAGAGAAGATGTCGAGAAAGAAGAAGTGTCGAACGACACTCAAAGAGTGACGATCAACACTCCTCCAAATCAGCAAACCGACGATTTTTTTAATGAAGTTTCAAAAATTGTAAATGTGCCACAAAGTTTCCATTATTTACAGAAGACCTCAGTTTATGTCTAGATCTTATACATAATGTTTTGTTAAGCGATTGGGGAGGCTATGCTTTTATTTTTTTACTTGCGTTTAGGCTTTCCATTAGATTTGGAGAGAAGCGAAAAACTCCTTCAGATTTCTTTTGGAACTCCAGTTTTTATTTATTAATGATATTTATTATTATTTTATTAGGTGTTCATCTATCATATCTGAGTAGAGCACTTGTTAGGTTTAGAGTTTTCTAGGGTTTGATGATCTTCTGAAATATAGATATATTGCATACTTCACATGATTGTCCTTATTTCTTGTTTCTACGATAATTAACTAAAAACCTGAACATAGGATAATTGGGACACTCGAGAGCATGGTCAATTACATGAATAAAATCATGTTGAGCTAGGTTGTTAGGCGCATATGAGAGTTGGTTTAATTAAATTCGTGAACAAATCGATATGAACATTAATGCTTGTCTAAAAGTATTATCGATCAACACTCTATAGTATCCATCGACACTCTTCCTTAATTGGCATACGAAAGTTGGAATTATAGGATTCAGACTTCTGATTAGACTAGCAGCGAAAGCTGGATATCTTACTAATTTATTTGAGTTTTAGGATCAAACCCTTAGTATCTATAGATTTAAGTTCTAATAACCTGCATGAGACCCAATTCTAGCATTTTTTTCCCATCGCTTACAACTCCTCTATTTACTTTCTTGGTATTTATATTCTTCAGCAGGGTTGAGCTCATCGGCGGCTCAGATCTGGTTCAGATCCGGTGTCTCAAAAGCGTTTGCGGTCGGGATTTTGATGGTGGTGGTGCTAGAGAATAGCGGCTTCTCCTCCTTTGGGTTTGTTCTAATTTATGTTCTCGTGTATCTGTCTGATATTGATTTTCTCTTGCTTCCGCTAAGTTCCTTTAAGAGTGATGCGTGTGTGACGTTGAGAAGCATGTCGGTACTTGTGTGCTCCTGTTTCTGGTGTTTGTTTAGGTTTTTTATTTTGTGGATCAAAAGTATTTTTCTCCTACTCTTCGAGTGGTATTTGGTAGAAGCGTGTGAGCTTCTTTGGGTTGGGTCTGTCGGCTCGCTAAGTTGTGTGCTCGTGTGCTAACGTCTTTCGGAGGTTGTGGCACGTGGTGGCAACATGCTTATGAGGTGGTAGTGTGTGGTGTATATCCGCACTGACCGCGGTTTTTTTTTCTAGTTTCTCTGCGTTGAAGTAGCTATTCCAGCGTTCCATGTTCTGTCTCCTAGTCTCTTTCTTAGAGCATTCTCGGTGGTGTGGCTCCACACCTTGCTCTATCTTCCCCACTAAGGTTTGTGGCTCTGATCTCCTTTCCAAAGTCAGGTTTGGCTTTGATCTAATGGATGTGCAATATTTGGGCTCTTGGTCTGTCTCTTATCTTGCCATTCTTGTCTCCAGAGGGTAAGTGTAACGGCCCGGTTCCTGGCCCGTAAAATTTCCCAAAGAATATGGGCTTCTCTACGGCCCATTTGGCAAAAACCTAGGGTTTCCCTTCCCCTTTCCTATAAAAAGAGATGCAGCCTCCCTTTTTGCCTCATCACAAATCTGAAGCGAAGCTCTGCAGAGAATTCCCGGAGGCCGAAAACCCTAGCCGTCGAGCTCTCTCCCCTTCTATCCTGCGCCGCCTCTCTCTCTTTTCTCTCTCTCCCGCGCGTCGCTCTCTCTCTCTCTCTCCTCGCCGACACCCCCTCTCTCTCCTCGCCGTCGCACGCTCTCTCTCTCTCTCTCCCTCTCGCCGGCGCCGTGAAGTGGTGGTGGTGACCAGATCTCAACCTTCTTAAATCCGTGTTTACAGATCCAGATCCAGATCTAGACTAAGGTGGAGTGTCTCGAACCCAACCTTCTTTCATGATTCTGTATACTCCTATATGTTGGAGTTAGGTTTGATTAGACCCTGATTGGGAGTTAGGTTGATAGGACATGGTATTGCTAGGATGATAGATGAATGGATCATGATGCATAAGAACCCTCATACTGATAAATGGGACTCGATGAACTGAATTGAATTGTTGTGGTGATGATTGATTGGTAGTTGATTCTAGTATGTTTGGATGTGTTGTCCCATGTGTTGTTGTGATTGAAGTTAGGATGCTAGAGAGAAATAAATGCTAGGACGATAGACGAGTAATGATTATAAAAGTTATTAAAGTAGAAATTGAATGCGATGTGTATTGTGTGTGACACCGATAGCGGGTGGCGTCTAGTGAATTGAGTCCCAAGTACAAGTATGAATGAAAAAGGAAGGTAAATGAGAATGGGAAGGGATAAGTGAAAATGATAAGGAAGTGAAAGGATAAGTAAAAGTATGAGAGAATGATGTTAAGGTTAAGCATGGGTGGGAAAGCATATAGAGGGTCTAAGGAAAGTATGTGGGGTAGTAGTCCACGCTAGGTATCCATAGGAGATGTGGCCAATCCACAAGAATATGGAAGCACCCATAGGAGATGTGGCCAATCCACAAGAATATGGGGTAGAAGCCTAGTTGGGGCTACCCATTGTTGAAAAGGACGAAAAGATGAAAAGGACGTGCATTGTAGGGTTTTTAGCTCATGGTCGAGTAACAGGGAGTTAAAGGTGTCATAGGATCGAGTCGGACTGGTATGATGAGTCGGTTAAGCCTAGGGTTTGACGTGTGTGGCAATGAGTGAGATCATTGTATTGATTGATCACTAGGTTGTTAGAAATGAATGGAAGTGAATGTGGAAAATCAATAGATGACGTTAGGAAATGATAAAATGCATTAACTGATTGTAGTGGCTAGTCAGTCCTAGTTCCCGCATAGAGTAGTATAGAGTGTCATGCGGGCAGGCTGGGCTAGAACCACTTCACTGAGTAACTTGTTACTCACCCCTCCATTTCCATTTTTCCCTGTGCGCAGGACTGTAATTAGAAGTATATGGATGTGGGTGTGACGGTATTTCAAAGAAGGTTATGCGCTCGTCTCTCGGGACCAGTAACGGGACACGTAGGGTTGGCTAAATGAGTAGACATGTGTCCATAACGCCCCTTCGATAACCCCGGTCGGACGCCGGGGGATCGGGCTGTTACAGTAAGTCTATGTTTGGTCCGTTTTCTCTATATGGGATTTTGGTTCAATGAGCGTATAGGGTCCCGATGGGTTAGTTTGGAGACAAAATCTTCAGTTATAGCTTTCGTACGACAGCATGTTCCGTGTACACTCTCTCTCTCATTCCGTCAGAAGTTGCTTCAATCAGTTTTTTGGTGGCTTTGTGCTTTGATTCTTCCGGCATGTCTCTCTCTGGTTGGAACGACGGAAGCCGTAGTTTCTAGGTTTGAGGATGGTCTATCTCTTGATAGTTTGCGGTGCCATATCTTTTGCTACGATCTCTCCTTTTTCGCCAAGGTCTAGCCCACCTTGTTTCTTAGCTGGTTATTAGTCTTGGTCAGGGTTAACTTGCGGTTTTGGTTCATTGTCGCCTTAAGTTCTTGATGTTTAGTTTAATTTACAGTATTCCAATACTAGTTATTTGTGCAATTACAGTTAAAATTTTGGAATTTTTTTATAAAATTTAATATTTTACAAAAACGAGAAAATATTGTGTATAGGAGGTAGGAGCTATAGAGCCTCATTTTGGGAGAGGAACTTTATCGGAAAAAAAAAAAGACTTGGTTATTTTGTTACGGGGGTGATTGGTAAGTGTTGTGGATTTTATTTTTTGGTTTTAAAATTATAGTTGTAGATTTATTTGCTGTAACTATTTTTGTTGTAGCTTTGTAAAGCACTATTTTTTTTTTGCTCTAGAAACAAAGCTTTCTACGGCCCTTTTTTAATTTTTCAAAAAAAATTTTGTTGAAATTTAAAAAAAAAAAAAAAAATTGATTGGATGACATGTATGACGTTAAACTAATTTTTGGCTTTCTAGAACATCTACGGCCTAAACCAATGAACCCCCACGGAAAAAGAAAAGTCGTATTTAAAATCTTAATAACGTTGACTGCATGGGCACATGAACAACAATTTAATCGCGATCCTCCCTTTTTGTTCTACAAAAATAATATCAATTGAACTCCAACTCTGAATTGGCAGTTAAGTAACGATAATTTATCATTTAATCTCTTGAAATTAATTGTAAAGTATTTAAAGGAAAAGTATTATCCGCTTTTGCCGAACTAAAGGTGATACTCATATAAGTACATAAACAACATAAACCAAACACAAAACATATCGATAAGTACGGATGGACATTTCTACGCAAAGATTTGCCATGAACGGAAGAAGTATGAGACTACCTCCTGGGTTTCGGTTCGATCCGGATGATGAAGATCTTGTTTTCGAGTATCTAGCCAAGAAGGTCCTCCACGGTCCGATGGACTTCGACCTCCCTGAGCTCCGTTCTTGCAATGTTGATCCTTGGGACTTGCTAGGTTTGCTCCAAACTCTTCTCTCTAGTCATATTAAATGTATTGATTAATGTGGTTTAAAGAATGTATTGTACGTATACGTTGTTATAGGAGATAAGAACACGGAAATGTATTACTTTGTGAAGAAGGAAGAGATAGAGAAGAAAGGAAGAGAGACGTTATCCGGTTACTGGGAAGAGTGTGAAGAAGAGGAAGTAATGGAATCTGGAGATCGTGGTTGTAATCATTTAGAAGGAAGGAAAAAGACATTTGCTTTCTATATTGGGAAAAGACCTCGAGGAACAATAACTCCATGGATAATGTACGAGTTTCGGCTTCTTTCCTCTAGGGCTACACGGTGGTCATCGTCCTCTCTGCCTCGCGTAAGCCATGCGTCCACTCGTTCGTTCTCGTATTAGATTCGAGCGGTTATTTTAATGTTTTGATAGTTTTGGTTAATGTTTTGGCGGTTAAGGGTGCGGTAGAGAACTGGAGAGCGGTGAAGGTGATCGTAAAGGAAGAGAATGAGGAGGAGATCGAGGAGGAGGAGCAGGCGTCGGATGAGTCAGATGGCGAAGAGGTTGTTCAAAGCCGGTGAGGTTGTTCAAAGCCGGTGACGACCGATCGATGTTGATGCCACGTGTATTATGTACGCAAATGGTTTTGTAAGTGGCAAATCATTTGAGTTTAGTTAGTAACTTGGTACTGATCAATATAGGGAAGTATCTAGATGAAAATGAGGCTGCTTAATTTGTCTTATTGGCTTCCAAGCCTTTTGGAATGTAATAGAGGATGTGTTGCCACATGTGGCTTTGACTCTCCCGTCTTATTTATCTTCTCCCAAATATATATTTAATTATCTATTATCCTTTCATCAATAGTTATCTTGAATTCTAGATTCCTTAATATAAGAACCCTGAAATCCATACATTGCTAACTTATGGGGCTTATTGACTTGATTAGATGTATATATTTCAGGGGGTGTAACATAGCGGTTCTCTTATATTCAACTTCTTCGAAAAACATATACATGGTTAGTTCATGAAGGTTATTGACTAATTATATAGATTTCTAGTACATATGGGTGACGATAATAATTTATTCTTCTTTTTTTTTTTTGAGTGACTGTCCTTGTTTTATTATTTTCTACAATATCACAGTTCTGGATACTCGATAAAATAAAAGATTGAAGCAATGTTTTTTTTTCTTTTTTGTCACGAAAAGATTGAAGCAATGTAACTAGAATAATTACAGCTCTTAATTTGTTGGTTGTGTATGAGTTCAATTTAGGTTATTGTTTTCATATTCTTTTGTAAGCAAGTGTGTGACAACCCGTCCTGCGGACCCCAGATTTCACAGCGCTGCAGCGCACCGACTCTAATCCCTCACCGTGGGAGCAACTGCCTCCACATCCACCCGTAGGTTATTGATGCGCTTGGCGTTACTCGAACCCAAGACCTCACCCTTTAACAACTCTCCACAGGACAAGTTGTCACCAATTGAACTGCAGGTCTTGGGTTCGAGTAACGCCAAGCGCATCAATAACCTACCGGTGGATGTGGAGGCAGTTCCTCCCATGGTGAAGGATTAGGGACGGTGAGCTGCAGCGTTGTAAAATCTAGGGTCCGCCGGACGGGTTGTTACAAAGTGGTTCAACTACTTTTATGTGCATCAATAGAACCAATAAAGAATTTTTATTTTTGGTATTATATATCTATCTATATATATAAAAGAGGGTTTTAATCCCTCCCACTAAGCCACCTCAGATGACAGCATGGAAATTCGTTTAATGTCGTGTTGACACGTGTCCCGTACGAACGAAACTCAGCGTTTCATTTAAATGTGTATCGTCGTGGGCTTTCTTTGTTTGGTGCATGTTGGGCTCTGGTTTTGCCATCCGGCCCGAGAAGATTGAAAACGCATTCTAACGAGACCTCTCTTTGGCGGAACTTGGCGGCGTTTAGGGTTCGTCTCTTCGCTTTGTTCTGCAGCGACTTCTGATCTTCCTCTGTATAACTGAAACGCTTTCAGTTATGTATCTTTGTGTTTAATCCCTTCTTAATTCGAAGCCTTGAATGTGATCTTTTTCTTCGGCGAGTCAGTATATCGAAGAGTATAAAGGGGTCAGCATTCCTCCTCTCGAAACCATCTTCTAATTCTTTCTTACTACGTTTACTGAGCTATCTGTTTAACTCAATCACGAGAGACGCTTATCGTCGTCTTCCCACCGATTTTAGGGTTTTCCATCTTCTTCAATTTCAGACAACAACAATGGAGTTTCAACGATTGACTCAAATTGTTGTGGAGAATCTCTGAGTGGGTCTTCAATTGTGTCTTCCTCTAATCAAAACATAAGGCTCATTCTCACCTAATCCTCAAATTAAGTTTACTTTGACCTTATGCTTATCATTGGCTTTGTGGCTTTGCGGCTGCGCCTACACACAAGGCGTGATCGACATCAAATTTCACGAGTTTGACGTTGCAAAAGGTGAGTCTTTCCATCCGAACGGTATCTCCATGAATGCATCATACTCTTCAGAGGCGGCATCTTCGTGCGATTCGTCTCCATTTAGTATGGTATTTACTTCTAGCGGTAAGAGGGCTTTGCGGCGTACCGGGTCGAACTTTTAAAGTTCACTGAGAAGGGATATGCCAGAGGAGAGAGATGAAAGTGATTGAAGTAGCAGTTGATGACGATTGGTTGTCTCCATCGCCGAAGATTGTCTTCGATAAAAGAAAAAAAAATCCATGGAAGATTCTACTATTAAAGCTTTGAGGTAGTTTTCTATATCCTGAGTATTTGTCATATATGTGCTTCCCATGTTGCTATTAGAAGCTACGGTGTGAACACTGATAGTTTTAATTTTATAATGCGCTTTGATAATATCATATAGAAAGTTTCTTTGTAACTTTGATTCTTAGGTTTTGAATTGAAATATGCAATATATTAGAAGCTATGGTTTTGTATGTCTGTACTTTCTATGTTACTATTAGAATCTACTGTTTTTTCCAACGTTATATATCCCATGGTCGATTTCACTTTCACATGAATCTATAAGTTTGGATGCTGCTAATTGTCATTTGTTAATTCGCCTTACTGATATCACCCAAAGAGTACCAATTATTACGCTTTGATTCTTATGTTCTGAACTGAAACATGCATTGCAGGTCAGAAACTGTGGCAGATTTGATTTAGAAAGCCAAGGAGTCTGCTAAGAAGCTGAAGTATCTCTCAAAACATTCTTAATGGCTGCTTCTGCTCAGACACCACCAAGCCTATTAATGACAAAGCCAAGGTTTTCAAATACAGGACAAAGAGGACATAAGAAATTATGGGTGAATGTCATGATATGTACAGAAGATGTAGCTAATGTGTGTCGACATGCTATTTCTCGGCAAGGTAATCCTAACAGCAGTGTTTTAATTTTTACATTTATGAGAAACTCATCTTAGTTATTTTTTTGTGAAATCTTAAGATTAGTGTCTTAATCTCTAGAAGAATCTGGAATTTCTCTTCTAAATGTGTTGGACAGGTTTCGTTTCCATTCATTTAAAGAATTTAAAGAATTTTAATAACTGTGGTCTAAGAGGTGAGCTTAACTCTGGTAAGTTCTGACGTTCTTATAATATGATGGTTTTATCTGTATTGAGGCTGGAAGCTTATCTTTTGTTTATGTTTAATTTTTCCAGAATTTCATTCAGAAGATGAGGAAATAACCATGGATGGGTCTCAAAATGGTAGGTTTACTTTACTGTGTTAAAGTTTGTTTTGTGGCATTGTTACGCTATTAGATTGACACTATTATTTAGAATTGGAAAAATCCAACGCCACTGGGCTAAATGATCAAAAGCCCAACCTTGAAGCTGGTGAATCTGAGTTAGATTACGAAGATAAATCTGACTCTTGACTCTGATGAGGTAGATTTTAACTACGTTTAAGTAGTGCAACCTTTTTTTTTTTTGATGAGTTGTGAGTAGCATAGACTCACTTAATTTGTTGAGAGCCATGATCTTGATACTGATTTCGGAAATGTAAGGCATGTTTTCTTTATTTAGTTTTAGATGGGTTCAAATGATGATAAGTCAGAAGAAGAGGAGGAAACAAGAGTAAAGGTATTTTCCTAAAGAATTGGCCCTTTGCATTGAGAGCTTGCAAACTTTTTTGCTTTGGATCAATAATGTAAGGAATAAAGAAAAGGTGGAACCACGAAGCAAGAGACCAAATGGTGGAGCAATGGACAACAACAACATAGTTGTGTCAAAGAATCAGAAGTTGCAAGTCAGCAGAAGCCGTGCAGGTAACTACGCTTAACTCAAGATAGAGCTGTAAAAGCTAAAAACTTTTAATATGAACAACGTGATTAATGATTATGTATAAACTAATGTAGGAGAGCATAAGTGGCACAATTGGGGCGGTATTTATCCTCCAAAAAGAGACTAGAGAACGACCAAGTCACATTTTTCATATAAAGTTTTGATAGTTTTTCCTTATGGTGAATGGTTGAATGGATGAGGATGTTGTCGTTTGAGATGTACAATGTTTTTTTAATGAATTTGTTGTTTTCAAATGAGTAGTAATAATAAACATTCTGCCTTTGGTTTAATAAACTGATCATCAAATATTCAAACTGTTTACCGTTTTAATGTGGACAAACAATAGTTAATCTTGAAACTAGATGCAGTACTATATAAATATTTTTATAATATGTGTTCTCTAGATTGATTGTTTTATATAACGATTCACTTTTAAAAATATATATTTTAATAGATTTAAGAAATTGAGATGATTTCGTTTTCTCCTTAAAATATTGTTTTATTCGATTCATCATCTAAAAAAATATAAGAAATACAATTTTATTATAAAAACTCTTTCAAAGTTTAATTTACTATAAATTAGAAATTTTGTTTATAAAATCTGTTGAATAAGTTTTTATGTAATTTGAAAGATAATTAATATGAAGTAATTGATAGAAGTATGACTTCACGGTATTTGATAAATCTTTTAAGTAAGCATTTTTGAAAGTACAAGCCATGCTGATGATAAGAATTAATCCAAAAATATATGAAGCTATTTTGAAAAAAAAAAAATCAATCCAAATTACCACTTATAATGAAACAACTGGTCTCTCTGTTCCCAACG
This sequence comes from Brassica napus, assembly GCF_020379485.1. Lineage (NCBI taxonomy): Eukaryota > Viridiplantae > Streptophyta > Magnoliopsida > Brassicales > Brassicaceae > Brassica > Brassica napus. The sequence continues at coordinate 37,144,288 of NC_063452.1, read as the reverse complement.
TCTTCCAAGGCACATAAGAAGGCACACATTGCATAGTTGGAGGAGGATGCAGTTTCTTAGTCACAGACTCACAGAAGCAGCTACTAGAATGGTGCTTAACCATAGTTTTTTTATTTATTTTTTGTAAAACTTCATCTGCCGTTGACAATTACCCTCAAACTATAAAGAATATTGTATTTGGTTTTCCTCATATTTTCCCATGTATCAATGAACTGACCCACCTTTGAAATTTAACGGTGCTACAAGCAAATCTCATTGACAAATCTTGCAACTTTTATGTTATATGTAATATTTGTCGACATGGTAGGTACTAGAATAATGATCAAGCCTGTTTGTTATTTTTTACAACACCTTCTCATTACTGTTTTTTTACAACTAAGACCGTGCGCAACGGTGAGACTCATTGGAGTCCTTAGCGACAATGGTATTTCGGATTAATCCTGGATATTTTGGATTTTTTAAAAAAAAAAAAAAATGACCATTCATGGGCCGCCACGTAGTTAATGGGACCCGTGAACAGCGTAACGATCAATCCTTACCAAAGGATTTTAAGCACTCTTTTTTGCACAAACTCTAAGAAAATGGGCTCCACACTCTCTAAGGACTCCCTCAAGAGCTCCCATTGTGGATGCCCTAAGGACAATCAAATTTTGATTTCCTAATCGTACTTGGCCAATTATCAATGAATCACTCAGTCTTCGTTTTATACATGAGTAATAACGGTATAACAAACAAAAACTGTTACCAATTACACACCGGATATGTTTCCCGTAATATGACAGAACCTATTCTAGATAATGTTTTGCTCTGGTCTAGGTTGCTCAGATATCATACACTAACTGACGTTACATACCTTATATGGCAAAGAACTGCTGCAATTCGGATGAAACCACAACTTTACACGGCATAATAAAATCTACATCAACTGTAAAGCTTATTTAGATTTTCCAACCTTCCCATTCATAGTTTTTCCAAACTAAACAATATGAAATTTTGTACATCAGAACTTCAAATACGAAGCTTGACAATACAAATTTGAAAATTTGAAATTATTTTTAGAGCATGTAAAGTTTCATATTTTAAATTTTGAAATTTCTTTTGGAGATACTCTTAACACAAAATAATTTGGTTTTGGTTTGTACTCCATTATATGTTTGCTTCAGTTTGAAATGTATTTGCTTAACAAATTGTACAATCAATAAAGTCATTGCTTTAGTCGATAATGTTTGGTAATAAAAATATTTAACCAATAACTTGGAGATCCATTATATCAACACAAAATAATAAATAAATATATAAATATATATATATATATATAGAAGAAAGTCTATAAATTAATACTCGACAAATGAATAGACACAACTGGTCTTGAATTAGACATATGTAAAATATAACTTAATTCGGTAAAATAATAATAACATTACTATTATATATAACTTTATACAAACATAAACAAATCATTTAAAAAAAATGAATTCATCTTTCATCTTTTCTTTATAAAAAAAATCACTATTCTGATGTTTTAATTGAATTATAGATAAAAGACACTTATGTACTACCATCAAATTCAACGCACATTATATATATCAAATAATTTAATTTAAGTAGAAAAAATTTAACTAATATTTAGTATCATAAAGTTAATTTGTTTGGACAACCAAAGCAATTATTGTAAAAAACAAAATATATCTCATCACATATAAAATCTTCTCACCTAAAATTTTCTAAAAGTCAAAAATCTATCATACACATCTCTTGCAAATGCAAATCTAAAACATAAACCAATAAATTATACAAATAATAATAACCTAAATCACAAGTAAACTATATTCCGCCCGTAGGGCGGGCCGACCCTAGTACATAATATTAAGAGCTAACCAAATGGTGGTAGCCTAGTGGCAATCTCTTGGGGCTTGGTGTGTACCCACATCAGTCCTGGGTTCGATTCCCACTGGGAACTAAATTATCACTACTTGGCCAGTCTGGGCTTGGGCTTCGGCCCAAGTGGTTTACATGGTGGGCCATAACAGATGATTGGTCCACCCCTTGGCATTAGTCGGAAGGTATTCCAAACTCGGGTCAGACAGTGTGGTACGCTTTCGGACTAGTCCACTCTGTAGAACTAATTGCGTTCCTCCCGGGGCCGACCGGATCAGCCGATAGGGTTTATCAAAAAAAAAAAAAATATTAAGAGCTTCATGAGTAAATACGAAGAAGATTCTTCTAAAGTGAAAGATCAGGCAGGATACGTTGAACAATGCGTTGAAGATTACAGTAAATTAGTCACCGAAATTATCTGTAATTGAGGAGAGGCTAACTGTAAGTCAAAAATGACAACAAGAATGAATATGTCACTTAGATAAATTTGCCTTAATAAATCACTAGTTGCCAAATTTAGCAAATAAATTGCAACTAACCAATTAATTCATCACACAATCTCAACCCTTTAACAGTCTCGCATTCTCTCCCTCTTCTTCATAAATATTATCTTCCATTCATCACCCTCTCAATTAATTGGCTCTCTTCTCTCCTCTTGTCTCCTTTTTTCTCAAGAATATACTCCCGCCACCCACCCGCCGCCGTATGATCTGTTTCGTGGCAGCGGTTAAATCATCTTTTTGTTATTTGTATTGATATGGGTTGCGGTGGTTCAAGGCTAGGAGGTCCAGCGGCGGCTAGAGCGGATGAGGGCGGCGTTGTCCCACTTCCGGCGGGAATACGTCCGCTTCTCCGGCGGAGATTTGAGGAGATGAAGAAACGGAGCCATGCAAACGTTTTTAAAGGGAACGATACGCTATCCAAGACGGAGCTTCTATGGCACAACTCATCCGAGGACGGAGACGAGAAGGAGGAGAACTTCGACAGCTTGAAGTTATCGGCTAAGGTGGCTCCTACGCCTGATCATCACGTGGAAGAGAAGAAAGAGGTTATTTATAAGAAGATTTCGTCCATAGATGAGATTAAAGAGGAGAAAGAGGTTGTTAAGAAACAAGATGAGAAAATTGATGATGCCATCAACGTTAATAAAGAAGGAAATAATGGTATAAATCATGATGGGGTCCTCATTGCTAAGAAGGAAGGAGATGATGGTGTTGCTCATGATGATTGTTTAAATCTTGATGAGGTCATCATTGCTAAGAAGGAAGGAGAAAAGGGTGTTGATCATGATGAAGGGAGGATGAGCAATTTAGATGAGAGGATGATATGTCCTGGATCTCCAAGCTTTAGGGTTTATTGCATCGATGTTGCTTCTGATGATGACAAAGAAGGTAAACCTTACGTTCTTAAATTTGTTTTAAAAAAACCTAAAGTTCTTAACGCCATTTTACATATATGCGTACCAAATAAAATTGTAAATAAGGTGAAATATGGCAACATTAATCATAGCGACATGCACGTTACACGTATGCATAAATTGCTGAAAATTCTTAAATCAAAAAACTATGTAGATATTACGTAAGATATGGTTTGTTTAGTTTTTGTATGGTTTTCGATGCACAGTAAGGTTCAAATTGACTTCATTAAAACAAATTATCCATTGTCTTTTGCAGAAGAAGAAGGTGAAGTCCCGAGAAAGTCGATGGAAACTGAAAGCGTCATCATAGAACCAAAAGAGGTAAAATATCGTTTTACAACAATTTAAATGAATTACCAATAAACAAAAAGTGAATCACATTCATTCATTATACAATAGGAAGAAAGCATCGTGAAAAAGGAGAAAAGAGAAAGAAAAGGAAATAAATTCGGAATAGCATTGCCAAGGAAGTATTTATCTAATGTGACTGCACAGTGCTATGCGAATGCAGGATGCATGGGCAATAACACTCACACTCGTCGTGTGCAAGAGAAATCGAGCCAGTGAATAATATGTTTGCCATCTTTGAATTGATTTGTTGAGGGAAGAATGATGTGTGGTGTTCGTACAAGGCCAATGAATATTTAAAAACCACCCCAACATGGAAAACACTAATACCCTTTTAATTATACCTTTATTTGTTTTGAGAGACGCTTATTTAAGAATTTGTACACCTCTTCGTCTCTTTGCTTTCTCTCAGGATAAGTTAGTGTTTAACGAATTTTACCTTTTTACTTTCACGTGGATAAATGTAAGTAATTGAACGTGTGCAATGAGAAAATGTTGTCTATCTGTAACTGTATTTCACTACAAGAAAACACAACATTAACGACGGCGAAATTCGTAGTAATTTCGTCATAAAATAAGCTTTACGAAGAATTAGCGAAGAAACAAGTTTCGTCGTTATTCGTTCATCGTTACGCATATTTCCTCGCCAATTCGTCGTAAACTAGCGAGAAACACATTTTGTCGTAAAGACGAAGAACAGTATTCGTCGTAAAAACCACGTAACCTTTCCACGTAAGAATGACGCTATATTTCCTGTAAATACCTCGAAAGTATTTCCTCGTAAATTACACGTAAACCATTTCACGTAAAATACTCGTTAAGCTTTCCTCGTAGTGTTGCCGTAAAGGTTTTCCTCGTAACCTCCTCGTAAACTTTCCATGTAATGTAGTCGTAATTTAGCTATGAATTTACTTCGATTTTTTATTTTCCAGAATTAAAAAATATAATAAAAATTATTTAATTTATTAATAAAAATATAATTTAAAAATAAACGTAAATACGAAAATATTTTATACATAAATAAGTTTTGAATTTATAATACAACCAACGAAAAGAAAAAAAAGAACTAAGGGTCGTTCATCGTCCGGTAGAATTCCTCACTCCTCTCTACATCCGCCTCGTCATGTGTGCCGGATGACTCGTCTGGAATGGGATTTTGTCATCGCATGTTCCTCAACAAGGACTCCCATTCTGGATTTGTGGCCGCTATAACGTCCAAGAAGCCCTCGACTCCACCAATACGAGCTGTGAACGAAGATTGCGTCGAGTCCAACTCGTTACGCAACTGAGTGACTTCATCATCCCGTCTCTGACCATAAGACGATGTCGCTCTCGGAACTTCGTTGACGGAACCAATCCCCAACATACGTCCCTTTTTCTTAGGGACAACATTAAAAACAAAAAATAAATATTGTTAGTAAAAAGTTAAAGTTAAATTAAATGAATAATAAAAAAAAAATTAAATTTTTAAAAAAATTACCTCCTCGTAAACTCTATCCACTTCAAGTGTGGATAAGATGACGGGTAATCTGTCAGTGTACTCCTAGGTCAGCTGGGTCTGGCGGTCTTCAACCCGACCAGCCAAGTCGTTGAAGATCTCCTCGGACCTAGCATCTAGAAATTGGCCCGTCTTGTTCTTGTGGTCCTCTCGTAAAGTTGCAAAAGAGACGGGAGAACTCTTTGGCCTAAAAAACATTTAAGAAAGTTAGAATATATATATACTAGGGTCGGCCCGCCCTACAGGCGGGATATACTTTACTTGTAATCAAGATTATTATTTTTTATATGATTTGTGGTTTGTGTTTTAGGTTTACATTTTCAAGAGAAGTATATGAGATATAATATTTTTTTTAATTTAAAATTAACCAAAAAACTAATTTTTACTATTAGCATAATTTTACTCTCTCTCTCTCTTCTCTCTCTCTCCCTCTCTCTCTCTCTCTCTCTCTTCTCTCTCTTCTCTCTCTCTCTCTCTCTCTCTCTCTCTCTCTCTCTCTCTCTCTCTCTCTCTCTCTCTCTCTCTCTCTCTCTCTCTCTCTCTCTCTCTCTCTCTCTCTCTCTCTCTCTCTCTCTCTCTCTCTCTCCACGCTACGGGCGTGTTAGTAACCAAAAATACATAAATATATCAGTTAACGAGTATTTCAAAATGTTTAGCTTACTTCAAATTTAAGGTGATATTAACTTTTATTGTGTATGTTTTGTTATTTTTTTTATAGATCGTGATCATCTTAATATTAAAATGTAAGAACACGTTAGTGTTTGGACAAAACTACAACGCTTCAATTTCATGTAAGAACACGTTTAGTGTTCCACACTCAGCTCATTCGTCCACCGTCCTCATTTTATTGTGATATATGCCGACTCAAGTTTAGAAGTATAATAAGAAAAATGCATTCTATGTATATATCAAAACTCAACCAATTTTGGTGACACAGAATCAGCCAAGTTAAATTGAATTCACAGTCTAGTAGTTGGTATGGAAAATATATAATTGAAATATACTCACAAATAACAATCATGCATACTCACACAAGATTTTATATCCATAATTGTCTGCACTAACTGTTGTATCTTTGAGATCAGGGCCATCAACCTTTTAGGGAGCCACAATAATGAAAAATCAACACCAAGATGTTGGAAATTATTATGAACTAAAGATAAATAGATCTTAAAAAAAAGGTTCACTAAAAAAAGTTATCTCTCCTTTTCTATCGTCTTCCTCTTTTCTCTTCTTCCCTGTTTATTATGTTTCTCATCTCATTTTTTCTGTTTCTTATCACTTTTCTGTCACAATCCGTTAAGTACAACCATGGGATTAACTAATATTTTTTCATCACCTTTTCGTGTTGTTTATTAAGAGAAATGAACTGATGATTTTGTTGGAAGAAAACCTTCGTATTTATAATGGAGGATTAATACAAAGGAATGAATGAAGGGATCCATTAAATGTGAGATCGTATGAGAAGTAGAGGGTAGGTATTAATGTGAATGTTAACGAAGATGCATGAACCAAGTTAATTTCTGTAACGGCGCCAGATTAAAGAAGTCTGTTCGGCTTCCAACTTACATCGATCGGAATCGTTCGTCACCGGTGAAACCGTTGGATTTCTATTGAAAGTTGACTGAATGAGAATTGTTGCTCGACGACCACTTTCCTTAAGTTTCGTATACATTTTTTTTTAGAGAAGATGTATTTGGACCGTAGTAAACACATAAAACCTATTAAACTCAAGAATTAATGAAGCATTGACTTTTGATTAACCGTGACACGTGTCGTCACCACAAACTCCGAATAAGTGACATGGAATCTGATGTGGATGGCCTAGGAGTGAAGGAAACCCTTCTTTATATATAAAGATATATATATATATATATATATATATATATATTAATTATATTAAATATTTAATTACCATATCCAGACGGACACCGGCGTGGAGTTTTTGACCCGTAGAGTGAAGCGTCGGCCCGTGGCCGTGCTCATATACCGTCTAACGGGAGGCAGAGCAAGATTCGGCGAATCTAATGGAGTCAGGATCCCGCCAATAACGCATGAGGCCATCCCACACCTCCGTGGTGGGCTCAGGGGGTTTGCCACGCTCATACCCCTTCACGATCCAGTCACCCTTCCAGTTGGAGACCGTGTCCAACAAGTGAGCTTTCGCCTTCGCGTTAAACGCTTTCTTCACCCTCTCATTGACCCCCATGGACCAATGGTATTTTTGCTGTAACAGAAAAAATTAAATTAAAAATTAGTTTTAAAACATTAAAAAAATCTAAATCATAAAAAATTAAAGTATATATAATTGATTAATAGTAACTTACAGCAAAAGATTTGAACCATGTGTTTCTGACGTAGATCGTGGCTCGGAGAAGTAACCTTTGATCGTCTCGGTTACGTTCCGAGCAACACAATTGTCAACCCCAAACCTGAAAAAAAAAACAAATTTAAAGTATAAATTATTTATTATTGTTATAAAAGAATTTAAAAAGAATTTAAAAAAAAAATGAAAGGTACCACAATGTTCCGTCCGGTCGGTCGGGGTCTAGGACTGATAAACCTTCTCTGCCTGGCTGAGCGAGAAGGTCCTCGACAGTGTACTGCGTGTAAGGAGCACTCGGAGGCACCATCAAATCGGGATGAATCCTGGCCGGCATCAGAGGAGCCATCGGAGGAGGTACAGGAGGAGGCACCTCTGGGACTTGAGCATGAGGAGCCGGTGGTGCAACGAATCGAGGAACCGATGGTTCACCAGAAGGAGGCGACCGAGAGACTCTCTGAGAATACTGTCTCAGGGACAGTCTCCGGACCCGAAGAACCGGGAGTTCAAGAAGAACCGGGAGCTGAAGAATACGGGTCTAAACGACTACTAGGCTCACCGAACATCTCTCTGTAATGGGGAGTAAGTCTGTTCTTTCGAACCTGGAAAAAATTTTAATTTTTAAAATTAACATCAACAGTAATTAACAAATTATGTAATTAACAAATTCTATAAATCTAGCTAAATTCCCTAGATTAACCACCTAATCAACACTAATTAACATAAAATCCGTAAACCTATCTAAATTCCCTACACTAACCACCAAATCTACCCTAAATTAATCAAATTAGAGAGGAAATAGAGAGAACCTACCATTGCTACGAAAGAAAGAGGAAGTGGAGACGAAATGGAAGTGAGAAGCTCGCGTGTATATATAAGAAATTAGTAATCCTCATAATTTCCTCATAAAGTTACGAGGAACTCGCGAGGCCCGTGTTTTTTTTACGAGGAATTAGCAAGTCCTGCGTTTTGTTTCCTCGTAATGTCCTCGTTAATTTACGAGGAAATAGCAAGGCCCATGTTTTTGTTTAAGATGAAATACCGCGTTTTCCTATTACGAGGTCTTTACGACGAATTCTACTTACCTGGAATTAACGAGTCCCGCGTTCTTTATTTTTAGGATTCGTCGTAAGTTCCTCGTTAGTTTACGAGGAAATAATGCGGATTATGTTTAAATCCCTAAAATTTGAAACCCCAAACTCCATCTTCCTTATCTTCTACTTCATATATTCCAAACCCCAAACCCATCTTCCCTTTCTAATTCCTTAATTTATAATCTCAATCTCTTCTTTCTAATTCAACCCCCCCCCCCCCCCCCCATTACCTTACACAAAATCAAATTATATAAATAGATTTTCATGATTAAATCCATCAAATCACATGCATTAAGTCTGAAAATCAATCATATTAAAAACAAATACATCAATCGGATACATCGACATTCTCGTCATCACTAGAAACATCATCACTTTCATTAAACTCGTCTTCAACAGCTTCGTCTGTGGCATCGTCGGTAAGATCTTCGTACTCATGATTATGCGGATCAATGAGAAGGATGTCAACAATTTGTTGTTCAGGTTCCTCGACTTCATTTATCTGTTCTTCTTGCAATGGTGGTTCTTCTCTACTGATGATTCGTCCACGAGGTGCAACTTTGATCACGGCTAACCAATTTATTCCCGATTCTCTCATCCGACGATTCTCTCATCCGAGGGTATGGAAAGAAGCTAACTTGGTATGCTTGTGAAGATAAGATGAAAGGCTCGAATTTGTTGTACCTGCAAAAATAAAAACAACATAGAAATTAATCATACAGATCATGTGCCAAAAAAAAGAGAACGTTGAAATACAGATCATGTATGAAAAAAGAGTTTGATCGATCAACCTGCAAAAATTAAGAGTTTGAGTTAATACCTGATTCTTCAACCACTTATTAAAGTGTTGATCTTTCCTTCTATCTACGTCACTTGTGGATATACCTGGGAATGTTTCTTCGACTTGAGAAACAAATATGAAAATGAATATTGTCTCCCTGACATTCCAAATGGACTAAATCCATCTATGCATAATCCGAGATACACATTCCGGCTATTGCTAGCGAATTCCGGATGTACTTTGTTAAAATGTTTCCAGGCTCTTGCATCTGATGGATGAGTCATCTCACCATCCGCCTGAGTATGCTCGGCATGCCATCTCATCCCTCCGGCAGTCTACTCAGATTGGTACAATCTTTTCAATCTGTCTGTAATTGGTAAGTACCCTATTACGTCCTCGTCCTTGCGGCTTGAATCGTGGCTTCTTGTAGAATCGACATTCTTCTAACTTCTCATCATCTCCCTAGTAGATCATGCAATTGTCGATGCAAACATCTATCATCTCTGAAGGCAACCCAAGACTATAAACTAGTTTCTGAATCTCATAATAAGAATCAGCAGACACATTGTCTTCCGGCAAATACTCATTAAGCAAGTCTTCCCATTCATTCATGCAACTTTCAGGTAGATTGTGATTAGTTTTAATATTCATCATTCTAGCAGCCAACGACAATTTAGAGAGATCTTCTCTACAACCACTGTAAAGTGGCTGATTCGCAGCATCTAACATTTCATAAAACTTTTTTTGCATCTATGTTAGGTTCTTCATCTTCATCATGAGCTACGAATGAATCAGCTACCATATCATGAACCCTGTCATAATCTACCATTTGCTCCTCCTGATGGTAACTATGTTCATTATGCAAATGATGATCAACCGGTTCTTCCTGAAAATTGCTATTACTACTACTACTACTAGATTCATTCTCATAATTATAACCTTCTCCATGTTAAAACCAGATATAGTAATTTGGCGTGAAACCTGTATTTATTAAATGCTTTCAAACATTTTCACGATTCGCCAATTTCGAATTGTTGCATTTCCGACAAGGACATAACATCTTACCGCTTTCTTGGGCGAGCGGTGTGAAATCTGCTTGATGCATAAATGTCTCCAGCCCTTCGAGGTATTCTTTCATCACTCTCCCGTTAGCATCTTTGTGCATATACATCCACCTCCGCAACTCGAAAATATTCTCAGAGCCCGAATTTTTTTTTTCTTTCACGTTTTTATTTTTTTTCTTGTTGGTGTGTTTAAAATGATGTTCAAACGTCCATATTTATAGGAAATTTTCGAATCTGGTAGTTGAAAGTTTACTACGAATTTACGCTGAAATTTAGTTAGGTAGCCGAAACAAAAAACGTGTTACAACTACAAAGTTGGTGGACTCAAAATTTTGTCGTTAAGTAAACGTAAATAATTTCCTCGTAAAGTAGAATCTCTATTGTTACGTCGAATTTACGAGGAAAAAATTTTTCCTCGTAAAAACCACGTTATGTACGTTGTGTTTACGAGGAAATCGTTTCGTCGTTATTTTACGACGAACTAACGTTGCTTTTAGATTTCTTCGTAAGATACTCGTAAAGTCGACGTAAATTTACGAGGATTAAATTTTTTCATTAATTTTAGTCGCTATAGTTGTGTTTTCTTGTAGTGTTTTTATTTTTAATTAAATTTCGGCTGAAGATATGAAAATTGGAGTCAAAGAAGAAAAAATACTTTATGTTAGGGTAAAATTAAATCAATTCTTGGTAATCTAACTAATACTAAAAGGGATATATGAGGAGTAGGGAGGTTCTCCACGTCCCCAAATAAAATCGACCAATCAGAACTCTCTTTTTTGCCACGTCAGCGACTTCCTTATATAAGTGGGTTCCGCATAGAAATTAAGTGGTTAATTAATCTTTACGTTTGTTATTTCCATCTGTTTTGTGGCATCACTCACTCCAATGCGTTCGGTGGCCCATTAATAGAATGTCCAGCTTAGGTCCATTTTACTAAAACCGTATTATGATAAAAAAAAATAAAAACCTTAACCTTAACCTTAACCTTTATACTTCTCAAATTGAATCCTTAAACTCTTAATCTTCATCTATCTCTACATCTTCCAGTCTTTACTCAACCCTTCGATAATGGCTGGGTTATATATCCGCTTCGAATTTCTCCCAGTTCATGTCGAACACCAGGCCCTTGCATCTCATTTCAATTCACAGTTTTTCTGAACCGGATTAGATTTCATCTACTCATCGAAAATGTCTTCCTCTGATTTTTCTGTTGCTCAAGCGAGTCATCTCATTCCATGCCCCCATATATGATATATGGGATTCGCGAAACGTCAAGACAAACGGTGAATTTATGAGAACCACCCTTCTCTTAATGGATGAAAAGGTATCATTATCTTCACTTTATCACAAATCGTATACTCCAACTCTGCCTTATCAATTCTCTAAATAATGTGTGGTTTTACTCTTATGTCTCCTGATGCAGAATTTTGTGATCCACGATCGCAAGTTTGACCATCTCTCTTGCAAACACAAACTTAGAACTCCATGGTATTTTTAAGGAATTTCAAAAAAATTCCTTACCATATAATTATGACACAACCATAGTGTAATATTTGATTTCGTTAACTTTCAGATGTTGTTGGGCAAATTTGGTCCGTCCAAGGGTGTGCCCTTAACAACGCTGCAGCAACAGCTCGATTTGTGGTACGCTTTCTCATTGACACATAAAGTCATTAACTGAGCTACAAAAAAATATAATCTTATCTCCATTTCCTCCTTATTTGAAATAACTCTTATATTCTCCAATACCAGTACGGTGGTTGTTTACCTGTCCTTATGGGACAAAGTTGCAGCAACGTTCAGGGGTCTTCTAAGCTCTGGCAATAAAACCCAATCTGTCAATCCTAAAATTATTGAGGTATGGTCATGTATTGTTAAGTTTACAACATGTTTACTTCTGTAGTTTCCGTAAATCTTTTACTTAATACCAGAGTCTGGAAAACTTGCTTATGCAGGTTACCTCTATCTAAACTCCACACCCGCATCCAAGTTTTATTTTGACAGGAACATTCCTGCCATCGAAGAGTTCACAAGCAGGTTACAACTAATTATGTCTTGGTTTAAATTCAAATTTAAATGTCTGTCAATCTTCGTCAAACATACGTTCTTCCTGCAGTTTGGGAGGTGCAGCAGCAGAGGTATTCCATGTATTGATACCATGGAAGGGATCAAAAAGAAAGAGCTTGTGTCAATTGGAGATTTAAACACGTTCATCTCCAACTCTAGCGATCAGGTAACACTCAGGGGTTGCAACAAATTTAGTTAATTCTTTGTGTCTTATAAATTGCACGAGCAAATGGTAACTCTTTTGAATCCGTTAAGACAGAGGAAGCCGATCTAGACAGAAAAGATTTAATCACATGGTAGCAGAAAAGATTTAATCACATGAAACTGAGACAGAACCAACTTATTAAAGATAACAAAATCTTACCCTGCCTAATCGTCCCCAACTTTAATGCAGCTGCAGAGAAACCAAATGGAGAAAGAGAAGAAAACAAAAAACACTTTAGCAGCAACTAAAAAAAAACCTTCGCTTAATCTATGCCCTCCAAGCAACACATGAACTTAAATAGAAAGGATGAAGAAACATACAACTCGAGCTGCAAAGGCACTACAACGCTGTGGAGCCTGGTATATTGTACGGTCCACGATATTATACATTAGCATCAATATAACCTTGTTATACGTTTGCATCGATATTATACGTCAGCATCTATATAATCTTGTCGGGACAATCTCAGTAGCATCACTGATCACATACTTTAAGCATGTCATCTTCCTGCGCAGAAAATTAAAAGCAAACGTTTTTAAAACCAAAAGATCAATCCTTTGATCCTCCAACACTATTCCACAACAGAAAAATAAAGAACAAGACACTAAAATTTTGAAATCGAAAGTAGCAAGGAGATGATAACAAAAGTTAGAGTGATCGAGAGGGTGGCCTTGGAGAGACTGGTCCCTGTTTTTCAATTCTGCAAGAATGATGAAGGAATTAGCCATTCTCGGATGGGTTGCTAAGAAAAAATTGCTTTTGGATATCGTTTGAGTTGTACTGATCATCGCATGAAGGACCGATATTTATAGTCGAAGCTTCAACGGTTACTGTGGAAAACGAAGAGATAGATTGATTGCTTCAAGTAGGCGGAGTAATAACGAAAAACTCAAGGAGTAAAGAAATGATTTATGGATTGGTGTGAAGTTACTGAATTCGGATCGGCGCTTAAAGTCTGAATCTCATCGTGGAGTTCACACGTGCAAGAGGATTAGGAAGAGGAAGGCGAAACCTAATTTTGGATGGGTCTCTAATATGGCTCAATGTCTGGGCCTACTCTAACTATTATAATAAAAGCTCAGATAATATTTGATAGATCAAAGAGCGCCGGGGAGCAAAAATCGCAGGAGCTCTGATGTCGCGACACGTGGCGCAAAACGCCCCTCTCTCTAGAGTGATGTAGACGCAGGAGAGGACATATAAGCCAATTTTTTATTATATATATATAATAAAGATCTCCTTCTTACCTATTAACCTAGTCGTCATCACGAAAAGATAAAGATCTCCTTCTTACCTATTAACCTAGCCGTCATCACGAAAAGTGATATCACTCAAATTACCCTAAAAAGTGAATTAATCTCTCAAATAAGAGGTTTAGATGTAGTACTTAAGGATCGAATCCACATAGACTCTAGGATTACACAGTAGATTTATAGTCTTCGAAATAAAGCTAGACAAATAGGTTTTAAGCAGTAAATGAAGTAGTGAACAAGGTAGTTGTTCGATTGGTTTGATTTGAGGTTGTTAACAGTTGGGAAAATAGCTAGATTCAGGTATTATCTCAGGTATGATAAGTAAGCAACTTATTTGGGCTATTAGGGGTTTATAGATATTAATTGTTCTCAAAATCAAACTTGGGTAAAATAAATTGGATTATCTATATCTAGATCTCGGATTTCAACTTTCGTATATCAATCACGAGAAAGTGTTGATCAATGATTCTTAAAGAATACCGATCGATACACCTTTCCAAATATCGATCGAAACAACGATTGTCGCGTCGATCGATGCTTCTTCTAGAATGCTTTAAGAGCGGGTTTTATTACTGTTCTCTAACTTACTAGACCAACTTTCGTGTGTATCTAGTCAGTTAGATCATACTAGTTTAGTTTCAGGTATTGGTCCAATCTATTGCTTGTCTCAATTAATCCTAGGATCTAAGTTAAAGGGTGATAAAACCTAAACTTAGCATTAAGAGTAACTAGATGAAGAACTATATTTTAAACACCCTAGCAACAGTTCATGTTAGCAATACATAAATCAACCTTATGAGAAACCTAAATCTAACAGTAAGACTACTCAGCAATATTCATAAGAGACATAGTTATGATGGTATGAATAATACTTTAAATAAATGAATAACAAGAGAAACAATAAATAGAGTAAAGATAGCAGGGGAGTTCAAGATCTTCTCTGTTATGAAATTCAGATCTCTCTCTCCACGCCTAAGCTCTCTCTCCAATGGTAATTGGATTGCTTCTCTCCAAACTAGGTCTAAAAGGTTTCTAGGCAAGTCTGCCTCTAAAATGGTACAAAATCTTCAATAATATAGCCTAACAGGCGGCAAGGGACTTAAGATGTAATTATTGGAACTTTTGTGAAACTTGCAATCTACTAATTTGTCATTAACTCGCGGGTGGCTTCGCTGTCGATCAATGGTAAGAACCTTCCGTCGATCGATTATTCTTGGTAATTACCGGTCGATATTCTGATTCAATAATCGACACCTTCTCTGTTTCCAGCAAAGCTCTCAAAAAGTCTCCAAATTGCCCCCAAATTCATCATTTTCCTCAAGTAAGTACTTGAACCTGTAATTACTCTAAAAAGGGTCCAAATCCATATAAAAGACTCTAAAAACATATATAAATCATGGTTGAAAATGAGTAAAATCCATGACCTATCTACTCCCTCAGACTTACCCTTTTGCTTGTCCTCTAGCAAAATAAGAGCAGTCTCTCTGAGAGAGGTTTGAAAACAACGGGAACTCACCTAATTTTTAAACTTAGAATCATCACTTCTAATATGTTGCTAACCGCATCAATGAATTCCTAACTTTAGAAGCACATCATAGAATATCCTAGTATAGCTTCCAAATTCATCTAGCCAACAACTCAACAAATCTTGTCTGACACTCTCCTTCACTAACCTCATTTCTTGCATAAATAAAAGTGTAGGCTTTACCTTTGGAGTATCGATCACATGATGCAAGGATGCTCAAAAACGTATCTGAACCTGCAGGTAAAAAGAAGTTCCTATCCTCTCTCTCTCCTTATTTCTCTCTCAGTCAAAGTCTGCTTTCATCACAGGATCATTGACCAAGATTGGACAAGCTTCCATGAATTAAGCTTTAATGGTTTTAACCACCAAATCATGTTCACTTCTTTTTGACCTATATCCTATGATTCTTTGTGAATCAAGCCTTAATGGTTGTAGCCACCGAGTCATGTTCGAATCTTTTACGTTTAGAATTCTTATGAATCAAGCCTCAATGGTTGTAGCCACCAAGTCTTTTTAAATTCGAAATAGAGAGAGAGAGGGTGATAAATCCACACAAGGTTTTACCTTCCAGACTTTTTTGAAGTATCCAATCCCATGTATACCAAGCCCCAAGGAAAACAGTTGAGTCGGGTTAGGTTGGAGGTCAGATTTGGTTCCTTCAAACATTCTCAGCAAGTGTTGTCATAGTTGACAGGTTGATCCACTTTAGTATCTCTAGTACTTTTTGCAGTCAGTAAGTCTAAGAGTGGCGCTATAGAATGGTTAAAAAACATGTAAAAATCTAAAGAAGTTCATTGTCCCCTTCTTGACTCGATAAAACTCTTTTTAGGAAACATTTTAATAAGAATCAAATAACAAACTAGTATCAGTAAATACCTCTCCCAGACTTAAATTTCACTGTCCTCAGTGATATTCAATCTAAGATTGGTTAGAGAATAGATCATAAATACTTAGTTAGATGTTAGACAAGAGAAAAGATTTTCGTACCCTTATGTCTCGAGCGTCGATTGACATAAGCACCTCTTTGTTGATTGATGACGCGGAGACAGAAAATTTATGTGCTAGCTGCAACGTGTTAAAGGGTCCAACTCATCACAATATGAGTATTAGTTAGCAAGGTTAGCTCTGTTAGACACTTCAAACACATGCTAGATCAGCAATATATAAACTCAAGTCATAACATAATAGAATAAATCCGAAAAGAGATCCTAATAGTATGATAGCAAAATAGAACATAAGTAGATAGGGATAGAAATATGATGACTAGTCCTCATCAGTAGTCTCATCGGTGGTCTCCTTGGAGTCGTCCCTACGCTGGCGTGATGGTCCTGCAGCTGATGGTAAGCTGGCTCTGACACTCGCCCTGCTCGAACAGCGGCATCTCGATACTTTAGCCCAGATGGCGGTAAGAGCATCAACTACGACGCGCTGGAAATCTCCCTCAAGTCGTGTAGACATGTCTGGCATAGGCGGGAATGGTGGGAGTGTTGGCTCTGAATACTCTTGATGAGGTCCTGCAGCTCGCTGTACGGTGTAGCGGCGTGGCATGGTAGCTGGGTCACGAAGGAGGCGCAGATCAAGGTGAAACTGGATGCTGGCGAGGCCGTCTGAGAAGTATGTGACTTAACGCCTGGGTAGCTCTATCCAGTCTATGCCATCCGCGTCCCTGAAACTCCAGTAGCGACTATCCTTGAGCCAATGTGCGCTCGTCAGGTGTGTTGTATCCATATAGACGCGCTGGCCAACAACCTCAGCCTCATCCAACGGTATCCTGCAGTGCATGAAGATCGGTGTAAGCAGAATCCCGACCATCTACTTCTTTGCTCCCGCTGTCTGGAACGGCTTCATCTTGAGCTTGACGAGGTGCTCAGCGAAAAGGGCTCTAAGGTTGGGCCACATGTCGTCGTCGTCTGGCTCCGCTATACCTTCCATGTGAACCATGCTCCTGACCGCATAGTAGACTAATGAGAGCTCATGCACCCGAACCTTGTTCGGTTCCATCTTGCACAACATAGTGTTGGCAAGGGCCTCGATGAAAGTAGCGCAGAGTCGGGTGACAAATGTCCGTGTGAGTGGCTGAGCCTGACTCGAAATGGCCAGAAGCTATATGCTCCCAGAACTGCGATCTCCCCGTGAAACCTGGAACAGAGGCAAGCTGAAGGCACGAGTTCTGAAACCCGTAGATGGTGCAGAGAGTCATGAGAGGGACTCTGTAACGGATGATGTGGATGAAGAAAGTCAAGGTACCCTCGTTCGCCCTTTTCACCCTCTCGTTGGCGTAGTAGACCTGCACCGTGGCCAGGAACTGACGGACCAGCTCCGGGTAGAGGCTGTGTGGGTTGGTGGCCATATTACCCACTCCCAACTCCACGAACATGTCCTCGAGGTCTTCTTTGATGCCCATCGGTCTAATCACATCCGGATCAACGAACTGTGTCGGCTCAATGGAAACCTTCAGCCACTCGTTGTAGAACATGCTGTCATAGTCATCCCACGCATCCCTGATCTCACGGTTTATGCATTTCGTGCTTTTGACCGCATTACGAGGGTGATCGAAGTGTGCAAAGAGTGGGATGGGGTCTTCTTCCCACTCTCTTGGCCAAGGGTCTCGGTCGTGAACTGGTGGTGGAGGGGGAGCTGCGCTGGTGCTGCCGATGTCGAATCTCCTCTTCGTTCTCTTCTCATTCAACCACTATAAAGAGAGAGAGTAAAGATAGCATAATAAGATAGCGTTCTGGTTCAGAATGTTATTTTTGACATAACTCATCATTTAAGATAGCGTTTTGTTTTATCGATGCCATAAAAAAGCCATATATAATTTTAAAACGTTATCTTTAGTCTAGGCCGAAAATAATTTCACTTTTCCCGCGGCTAAGTAGAAGTGAGCCAAATATATTCATTTTTCCACACTTAAAAACAAAAAAAATTTAGCCCCCCCCCCGCCTCTCTCGCTCTCTCTCTCGACAACCCTCTCCCCCCAAAAGAAAACCCTAGTCTGAAGCTCTGGAAGTCGGTGAAGCCTCCTGCCTCAAATCTGTCTGCGGCGGCGCTGAGGCAAGCTAGGTGACGGCCGATCTCTGGAGTTTCGGTGAGCGGTGTGAAGAGGAGATCCTGAGATGGGTCTGCTTTCGACGGGGGGCGAGCACGCGGTGGAGGAGCTCACGGCGGAGAGCTTCGACGGCGTGGATATCGCTTTGTTCAGCACCGGAGGATCCATAAGCAGAAAGTTCGGACCTTTGGCGGCGGAGAGAGGAACGGTCGTCGTCGTCGACAATAGCTCCGCGTTTAGAATGGCTGACGGCGTTCCGTTGGTGATACCCTGAGGCGGTGAAAGGGATTAGAGTGGGAAATGGTAAAGGGGTCTTGATTGCGAACCCTAATTGCTCGACGATTATCTGCTTGATGGCCGTTATGCCTCTTCATCATCACGCCAAGGTTCAATTAATTTTCTGAGTTTAAACTCTGGGTTTTGTGATACTATGAGTAACGTTTGATTGGTTATATCACAGGTGAAGAGGATGGTGGTTAGTACGTATCAAGCAGCTAGTGGTGCAGGTGCTGCAGCTATGGAAGAGCTTATGCAGCAGACTCGCGAGGTTTTGTCTGATGTTTAAGTGCTGTGGCATCAAGCGGTTAGTCTGATTCATGTATGCTTCGTCCTCTTGCTTGTTTGTAACCAAGGTTATTAATACTGATTTTAATTACTTACTATCAGCTCTTTGTGACTCTTGTTGCTAAGATGAAAAAAAAAAAGAGTTCAACCTGAATATTTCTTTTAAATTGTCTGATCATGTTCTTCTGGAGTGTAGAGGCCTAAGGCTCTTACGGTTGATGACAAGATGATGGTTCTTGGATGCAAGTAAGCTGATAATTTTAAATTAAAAAAAACTACGGTGGCAATAACCACGGAAGAGGCGTCTGGTAACATATCAGACAGCTCCAATATCTCTACCTGAAGGCTCTTGGAAACAGGTAGAGAGATCTTCTTGAGTCTCTTACAAGTTTGAGAGATTGAATCTTTCTTGCTTGTTTAGGTAGCTGGTGGAGTTACAGCTGCTAAAGAGTTCCTCTGAGGTAAGACTCCTTTCTTTTGTCTCAGCTTGATTGAGAGAGTCAATCTTAAAACAATTGAGTGTTAACCCTCAAAGCATGAACACAGTCTATGGCTTATTTTTTCCAGACACTAACAACTGAAGATCGATTACATGTTGCAGTGTGGGCCAAGAGTTTGTAGTGCTTGTACTAATCAGCACAGTCTGCTACTTCATATTCCTTGAATATTTACTGGTAATGCTTGTTTTATTCTCCTGAGGTGTCCCAAAACACGGGCTCTATGTTCTTTAAATGTCATTACAAAGATTACATGACATGACAAGGGTTCTTTATATGTTCTGCAGGTTCGTAGCTTGAATTTACACTTTAAAATATGATTTTTTTTGTGTTTTCATGTTCTTTTGTCTCTTGTTCATGTTATTTTGTTTGTGGCTTGTATACAACCTCCTATTTTACACTTTAAAAAATATGATTTTTTTGTTTCTCATGTTCTTTTGTGTCTCTTGTTCAGCTGCTGAGAGACAGAAGATGTTGGAAGACATGGAACGAGACTTCAAAGATTCTCAACATACCCTTCCTACCTGTAGCCGCTACAAAAGATCTTGAATAACTAATCTGAGACAAATTTTGATGTATTGTTACAGCTGCTAAGAGACAGTATGCTTGAAGAAATTGAACGTGAATTCGAAGGTATCTTATTATCAAATGCAATAGAATCCAACTAAACGAGTTCACTGATTATGATCAACTGTTTTGTATTAAATCTTGTTTCAGCTGCTAAGAGGAGGTAGCAAAAGGGTGGGTCGCTAGCCTCAGAGACATTAGGTTTAGAGTGGAGAAGGTCCAAACTCGGGTGTGTTACTAGAAAACGGTGACGTTGGGGTACTCGTTGTGACGGCGTCGGTCGTAGTGTGGTGTGGCCTAAGGAGATAGAACGTTAGGTATAGAATTTTATGTGTAGATTTATTTTTTTTGGAAAAAAAAAATTGGTTTAGTTTGGTTTAGTTTGTATACAGTTCATAAATATGTAAACAATTTCGATATATAAATTTTAAAAATATTTTTATTTGCATTTTTTATTTTTTATTTTATATTTAATAAGACTATAATAACAATTATTATCTGCTATTATAAGTTATACAATTGCACAATTAATAAAATGCTATTGAACTGGTACTTTAACATAGCACAAACTAAATGCTATTTAAAGTGCCTAAGAAAAGATTGCGTAGAAGATACAACGTTCGCCAAAATGCTGTGCTAGCTTGTAATAATGTTTTCCTCATGCTATATATGAGCCGTTTTCTTTTAGTGAGCTGAAACTAAAGTTCACAAAAGAGAATCAGTGTTCAATATTGATCGATAGTTTTGTGTCGATATCGATCGACATATCAGTGTTAAAACCGATTGATGGAAGTGTAGTATCATCGATTGATATTTCCATTGCGAAAACCTGCAAAAACCCATTAAATGCAATTTCGTCTGCATAGCATAATAATCATTAAAATCGTTTCGTAATCCCTATTCTATCGTTCCATCAACACAAATTGATCTATACACGCCCTATAATCCCGGTTGTAGTTCATCTTCTATCTCAACCCTAACATGCACGAAAATTTAGAAAATTAAGAGTTCATACCATGTTGATTCATTGATTAAGTGAATTAAACAGATAAGGGGTTGAAAATCGAGTAGATTGAGCTAAAGAATCGTCCGATTTGGTCGAGAAACAAGAGAGAAAGCAAGGAGCGGATGTTTCGAAAGGGTTTTTGGTTTTGTTAATTTTTGACTTAATGTTAACTTAAGTAGGTCCGTGTTTTGCATTTTCTGTCGATCGACAGCCGCTACGATTTTTGTTTTGTTTTGTTTTTTCTTTATACTTAAACTAAATTCTGAAAATTCTAAAACTAGAAATGGGTTGCCTCTCATTCAGCGCTTATTTTAAGTCTTGAGCTTGACTTAAGATCCGATCTGTCTAATGATCAGGAAGGCCTAAATGTAAAGGCCTACTATTTGGCGGTTTTGCCCAATAATGTTTCACTCGTTGCCCATTCACTGTAAATTCTTCCCCTTTATCATTTATAAGTGTAATGGCTCCATAAAGTTTGACATCCACAATAGTGAAAGGACCTGACCAACAAGATCGGAGTTTTCCAGGAAACAGAGTAAGCCGAGAGTTATATAACAGTACTTGTTCATTTGGTTCGAACTGTCTAGAGATGATCTTTTTATCATGATATGCTTTTGTATTCTCTTGATATATTTTCGAGTTCTCATAGTCTAAGTGTCTGATTTCATCCAGCTCGTTAAGCTGCATGAGTCTCTTTTCGGCAGCTGGTTTAGTGTCGAAATTTAACAATTTTAATGCCCATGCTGCTTTGTGTTCTAGCTCAACTGGTAAGTGACAAGATTTTACATAGAGCAGATGAAATAGGGTTGTTCCTAGTGGAGTTTTGAATGCAGTTCGGTAAGCCCAAAGTGAATTGTCCAGTTTTCTAGACCAATCTTTCCTAGAGGTTCGTACAATCTTTTCTAAGATTTCTTTGATCTGTCGATTTGAGACTTCTACTTGTCCACTTGTTTGCGGATGGTAAGGTGTAGCAACTCTATGGTGCACTCCGTTTTTCTGGAGTAATCCGTCAAAAACTTTGTTGATAAAATGAGAGCCACCGTCACTGATGACTACTCGAAGAACTCCAAATCTTGGAAAAATAATGCTCTTGAAAAGCTTGATAACTGCAGATGCGTCATTTGTCGGGGAAGCTACTGCTTCAACCCATTTGGATACATAATCAACAGCAACTAGGATGTACTCGTTCCCGTACGAGGAAGGGAAAGGACCCATGAAGTCTATCCCCCAGCAATCAAAGACTTCTACCTCTAAAATAGATTTCTGGTCCATTTCATGTCTTTTGCTGATTTTTCCACTTCGTTGGCATCTGTCGCATTGTGCTATATATGCATGAGCATCGCGAAACATGGTTGGCCACCATAATCCTGCTTGAAGAATTTTTGATACCGTTTGAAAGGTTACAAAATAGCCAGGCCGTAGTCGGATCCATGGCATTGGAATAAAATGTCTGGTGTTTCAGTTTCGGCAACACAACGTCTATATATCCCGTCAGGGAAATGTCTGTAGAGGTATGGTTCATCCCAATGATATCTCCTAACTTCTCTCAATTTTTATTTCTTGTATAACCCCTGAGTTCTTCAGGTTCTACGTCAGCAGCTAGATAGTTTACTATAACTATATCAGCGTACCAAGGTCTATTCCTTAAACTTCTTTCGACTGCATGCACCCCCCCCCCCCAACTTAAACTTCTATCTCCGGGAGTATCGTGTTCAGGATGTAAGGTGTTGCAGGCGACACTGACTTTTATATCAATAGTGATGGTTATGGAGGAAGTGTCTTGGTCTTGATCATCGGGAGTGTCGATTGACGCAGCATCGCTGGTGTCGATCGATGGCTCCTCTGATGTAAGACATACGTTACCGACGAATGATGAATCCGTTTGGTAAACATTCTCTGTCGGCAAGAAATCGTCGACATGGACGTCATCCTCTACTCGTATTCGGGAAAGGTGATTTACGACTCCGTTTTCTACTCCTCGTTTGTCTTTAATCTCTAAGTCAAATTCCCGGAGTACCAGGATCCATCGCAAGAGTCGTGGTTCCGCTTCTTTCTTCTGCATTAAATATTTTATCGCAGCGTGGTCGGTGTGAACAATGACTCGCGAACCGACTAGGTATTGGCAGAATTTTCCAAATGCATAAACTACAGCAAGTAGTTCTTTTTCTGTTGTTGCATAATTCCTTTGTGCCTCATCGAGAGTTCGACTGGCATAGTAAACAACATGTAACTTTTTGTCTCTCCTTTGGCCTAGAACTGCTCCTACAGCGAAATCGCACGCATCACACATAATTTCGAAAGGAAGATTCTAGTCAGGTGCTTGTACGACGGGGACAGTTATTAAGGCTTTCTTTATCTCTTCAAAAGCTTTTACGCATTCCGGTGTGATGTTAAATTTAAGTTCTTTGCATAGGAGGGTTGTGAGTGGTCTGGCAATTTTGCTGAAATCCTGTATAAACCTCATATAAAATCCGGCATGCCCGAGAAAATTTCTCACATCTTTTACGTTTGTGGGTGCAGGTAAACCGGTCATTACCTCAATTTTGGCTCGATCTACTTCTATACCAGTAGCAGATACTTTGTGTCCAAGGACGATTCCATCGCTAACCACGAAGTTGCAGTTTTCCCAATTTAGAACAAGGTTCTTTTCTTCACATCTTTGATATATTTCATATTTGCATTGTTTTAACCATCCATTTTGTACATATTGATCATATAAATTAGAAATTAAGCATCTTTAGGATCCATATTGCATTCATATGTCTTTATCAGGTATTGGAGTGTCCTATGGAGCGATTTGGAGTGTTTAGAAGATTTGTGGTTCAAGAAGAGATGGAAAGTGAACATTGGTCGAGTTGGAGCAAGCCGACGCGAGGTCGAGACCATGGGATCGCCTACCCGCGTAGCCTAACCTAGAAAGCGAGCCGACGCGAGGTCGAGGACGCAGGATCGTGGACCCGCGCGCATAAAAGAGAAGCCTCGACAACAATCCGACGCTGGGTGGAGCACGGCTTACCCGCGCGCATGACAGAGACGCTCGACGACAATCCGACGCGAGTTGGAGCACGCGGGGTCTCCTACCCGCGCGCAAGATGAGACGTTTGGCGACAATCCGACGCGGGTTGAAACGACGCGGGTTGGGGCCGATGAACTTTACCCGAGTCGTAACTTTGCCTTAGTCGAATTTACACATTTTTAAGGGCTTTTTAGACTTTTTAATGGAAACCATTAGGTTTTCTAGGGATTGTATAAATACCCTTATTATCCAAAAGTTGGGACTTATCTTATTATCTATCAAATCAAAGACCATTTTTGGAGTGAAAGATCTATACTTGATCATTATCTTTTGTGATTGCTTGATTGCTTTGATCATTAATCATGTTTAGACTTAGATCAACTAATGATTTAGTGTCTACCATGATAATGAGTAAGTAGTCATCTTTGGATTCATGGGTTAGGATGATTAGGATGATTAAGTGATGATCTAGAATGTTTCGAATAGATTAATATGTTTCCTTGTTTGATTAAGTGATCTTAATGCTAATCTAGAGTTGGCCAACTCAGATTAGAAATTTAGACATTTCATCGCCTGAAAGGTGTTTGATGAAATGTCTGAGCCAACTCAACATGCTCTTAACTTACC
This sequence comes from Brassica napus, assembly GCF_020379485.1. NCBI lineage: Eukaryota > Viridiplantae > Streptophyta > Magnoliopsida > Brassicales > Brassicaceae > Brassica > Brassica napus. Next base: position 37,119,509 of record NC_063452.1, on the reverse strand, counting down.
CTACCAAAGACATTTGATGTTGGGGGAGTTTTGATAGTTGAATGATCTATTCTTAATGATTGCTAGCTAGACACAAACCAAAGAAATTTGATGTTTGATCTATGAGAGTAAATGAGCTTTTGTATTAATAAATAACTAGCTTAGAAATGTTATCTAGAGTTAGGGAAATGTGTTGATTGAAGCTTGCCATTTTAGATTAAACCTTAGTCATCTGAAATCAAATTCCTATACCCATGGCTCCTCCTTTATCCAATTGCTTGAAAGTTCCTAGTTAGTTGTGTTAGAACATTGTTAGTTTAATCAAACCACTTCATTGAACTGAATGCACTTAGATTAAGTTTGAACCTTCATTCTCTTTGCTTCAAAATGCTTAGAAATGAATGGACATCTTAAATACTACATGATTTGAATTAGGACCCTTGAAAAGGCCATTTCAAATTTGGCGCCGTTGCCGATTCTAAGTTGATTTTGACATTGAGATTTGATCCTTACTTGAGACTAAGTCTTATTATTATTATATCTAGTACTGATACTCTCTCCTAGCCTTTTTGTATCTCAGGTGCATGAACTTGCGGAGCGGAAGTCAAACAGACCTAGTTCCAAGAGTTGAAGACATTAGAGCACTTGAAAGGGATATTGTAAGGAGAAGAAGAGAAGAAGAGAAGAAGAGCAACATGCTCACTTAGACAGATTGGGGTTTGTGATGGATCAACATCAGAATCAGCCTCAAGATGGAGAGGGTAATGACCAAGGAGGTACCAACCTTAGGCGACAACACCCACCGCGCCAAGCTAGAGCTATTGGCACACATGATGAGCCCAATATCCATGGGCATAGAGCTGGCATCAGAGCACCAGCTGTGGAAAACAACAACTTTGAGATCAAGTCAAGCTTGATAAACATGATCCAGAGCAACAAGTACCATGGTCTTGCCTTGGAGGATCCACTAGACCACTTGGATAACTTTGATAAGCTGTGTGGAACAACAAAGATCAATGGTGTCTCTGAAGATGCATTCAAGCTAAGGCTGTTTCCATTCTCTTTGGGAGACAAAGCTCACACATGGGAGAAGAGCCTTTCAAGAAATTCAATCACGACATGGGATGAGTGCAAGAAAGCTTTCCTCACCAAGTTCTTCTCTACTTCAAGAACTGCTAAGCTAAGGAATGAAATCTCTAGATTTCATCAAAGGAATCTTGAAGGCTTTGGAGAAGCATGAGAAAGGTTCAACAACTACATCTCTCAATGTCCTCATCATGGCTTCAATATGGAGAGTTTGTTTAGTACTTTCTACAGAGGTGCTTTGCCTAAATTTAGAAGCCACCTTGATACTGCTAGCAATGGTTTCTTCTTGGGGAGAACTGAAGCATATGCTTTGGAGATTGTAGAGAATATGGCTAAGAGTGATTCAGTCTACAATGATGAGCATGATAGAAGCAACAGAGGCAGTGGAGGTGATGACACAAACACAAAGAAAAAGTTGAAGGCTCTACAAGATAAGATGGATTTGCTTCTTTCTGATAGAGCCAAACAAGAGAAAGTAAACTTTGTTGGTGAGCAGAAACAAGAGGAGACAGTTGTGGTTCATGAAGTTGATGGTCTAGAAGGTCAAGAAGAGGTATGTTTTGTGAATGCTAATGGGACATGGTACAAGAAGGAGCCTAACTTTCAGTACAACAACTACCAACAAAAGCCCTTCTACAACAACCAACAAGGTGGTTACCAAGCTAAGCAAAACTACTCTCAAGGCTTCTCCTCCAAAGGAAATCAGTCTACACAAGGCTAAGCCGGATCTTCTACTTCTGCTCCACAAGAGAGTAGCACTGATGCAATGTTGAAACAGATCTTGGAGTCCCAAACTAGAAGTGAGAAGCACATTGGATATGAGCTGAAGAACCTTCACACCAAAGTTGATGGAAGCTACAATGACCTCAACAACAAGTTCCTACAACTCTCCTCTCACTTCAAGGCTTTGGAGAATCAGTTTTCCTCTATGCCTTCAACCTCCAAGCGCCCAATGAGATCTCTACTAGGAAAATTAGAGCAGAATCCCAAAGAGTATTGCAATGTTATCCTCTCTACTACTTCTTCTGAGATTGAGCTGAGTGATCATGAGAAAGAGGTGGATCAAATTGACAGCTTCTTGTATGGAACAGAATTTGTTTCCCAGGCTGCATGACAGATTGTGGATAAGATTGAACACAAGGCTATGGAGAGGGTAAAGGCACACGCTGAACTTAAGGTTGCAGCAGAGAATCTGAAGAGTGATGAGCACAAGGCTGAGAATCAAGTTGAAAGAGAGGTTGTGCATAGGCTAAAGGAAGTAAAGTTGAAAGGAACCACTGAGGTTGAGCAGTCACCTTATGATAAGCTCCCATTTCCACAAAGGGTCCTCACCAAAGCTCAAAAGAAGGTGATCTCCAAGTTCAGAAAGGACATGAGTGCTGTAGGAGTCAAGCTTCAAGAGATCCCACATATGCGTGATGCTCATGTTCAAATGATGCTCATCAGGGACATTCTACCTCACAAAGAAGAAGTAGCAGAGCTTCTAGACATCTCTACTATGCAGCTTGATCCACCAGTCACACCAAAGTCTATTCCCAAACTAGAAACCCAAGGGCAGTTCACCTTGTCTTGCTCCCTTGGTAAGTTCACACTTGATGATGCTCTTGTTGATTCTGGTGCAAGTGTGAATGTGATCTCAATGGAGATGGTGAAGAGTCTTGGGATTGAAAACATGGAACTAAACACATCCTTACTAATGTTTGGGGACTCCTCTTCTACAACTCCAATTGGTCTCATCAAGGACTTTCCTTTGAAGATTGGAGCTTGCACCATTCCTATTGACCTCACTGTTTTGAAGATGGCAACTGGGAAGAGAGTCCCATTGATCCTTGGAACACCATTTCTCACAACAGTAGGAGCTTGCTTTGACTTTGCCAACAAGAAGGTCACACTCCTCAATATAAACAAAGTTGTCTCCTACCCAATCAAGTTTCCAATGATGAATGTTGAGTACTGTGGAACCATCACTTGTGGAGAACCTTCCATTGAAAATATTAAGGATGAAATGGTTGTTAGTGGAAAAGAAGGTCTTGATGGAGAGTCCTCTAAAGAGATATGTGATGAGCACTTGCAAAGTGCTACAAAGGAGGAGGTGAGTAGAGCCACAAAGGCTGCTCATGACAAGAAGAAGATGATGAAAGAACCTCACCCTCCACCTCTTGATATGATGCCACACACTCTCACTCTTCACCCAATGAAGTTCAAGGATGGAGCTATTGAGTACAAGATAAAATGCAAGGGAAAGTCTACACCATTCTCAAGTGCAAAGGCCATCATCACTCCACAGCTCCAAGATGATCCAATCAAGCTTCAAGAGCTTCTCTCTCAAGTTCTCACCATCACTCTTGAAAGTGGGAAGAATCGTCCTTCTCCACTCTCCGCTTGAGGTACCACTCCAACCTTTCCAATGTATATACCAATTTTTCTTTTCATTTATTCTTTCTTTTGGGTATTTCTTTCAACTTACTAACACAAAGACTGTGTGAACTAAGTTTGGGGGAAATACCAAGTATTTGATCATGTTTGCTTTGATGATATTGCATTGAGTCTTGCATTGTACATACATATATGCATAGAAAAACCAAAATTTTTTTGAAAAATTTGAAAACACACAAAAAGAAGCATGTAGTTGCATCACTTGCATTCTTAGGATTGAGTCTAGAGCATATAGGTTGCATTCATGAATAGGTAGAAATGGACTTTATTGATGAATAAGATCGAATACAATGAGTTGAACTAGATCGAATGATACAAATGAGATCCGTAAAGAAAGAGTCTAAGATCGGGAGGAAAACAAGGCCGATGTTATTGTGTAGCTCTCTCTAGGATTTCCAACGTGTCCTTCTTTACCTCCCTTCTTCTTCCTTTATAGTGTGTCAACTTCGGGATCTTTGTAACTGCTCCGAAATATCCGCATCTTGTTCCACGATCTCTGCGACCTCGACGACTCCTCCTCGAGCTCGACTATTTGCTATGGGCTTCAGCTCCCTAAGGCCCATGTCTTTGATCGCGGCCCGTTAATGTATTACCCAAAATTGGGTCCAACATTTTTCCCCCAGTCTCTTTTGATTTGATCGAAAAGAAAAGAGGCGGTAATCATTTAATCTGGGTCTCGCCGCTTGGTAACCGATATCGCTCGGATTCGATTTAATGATGGCTTTTGAAAAAGCCGTTTGTTGGCGCGTTTTTTTATTATTATTTTAATCGGTAACGGCTATCTCAGCCGCCGCTGGGGCGTAAACTAGGTCATCATTTTTTTTTCTTGAAAGCGATGATAGAGCCGTTAAGGTGGCTTTTATATACGTAGAGGATCTTATTTTTTTCCTCAATTTCGTTTCCTCTTTCTTGTCTCTTTCCTTTGCTCTGAAATTCTCTGTTCGTTGAGCTTGAGATGTCTTCGTCGTTCAATTTCCCACATCCGACTACTAAAGCCGATGATCTCGAGGACCTTTACAAGGCGTACGGGGTCGATCGCTCCGTCGTTCTTGATTTGGCCGGTACGCATGAGACTCCCGAAACCGTGCGAGAAGGCTACTACTGATATATTGTGTTTTTGGCACATTATACGAATGTTTTACTAATAGTTTTCAAGGTTTTATCGAGTCTTTTTAATCCCTTTTGAGTCATAACAGGTCTAGAGTTGCATTGGATGGGAAATGGACCTGCTAGAGGAAAAGAAGAGAGAAAATAATGATTTGGAGTCTTCACGCGGAACAGCCAACCAGAGTAGCCTGAGTGCCTGCTCCAGCGACAGAGATAAAAAAGAAAATTTCCAAATATTTCGGGATTTTCCCTAGATTTCCTATTCTTTCCTCTAGCCGCCTATGGCTCCTATATATATAGTTTCCTATTTATTATTTTAGACCTACCTTAGTTTTTATGCAAGAAAAGACCTGAGAGAGCTTTGATTTTAGCGATTGCTACTTGTAAGGGAGAAGGCCTCATCTATCTCATAGAGAAGATTATCCTGAACCCTTTGATTTCTTTGATCTATTACATGCAGTATTATTCAGAAATCATGCTTCTCTGTTCTTGTGTTATGTCTGAGTAGTCACCGAGTTAGTGTAGGGTTCTAGGGTTTTGGATTCGTGAGCTAAGCATAAATAAGTCATCTTGAGATTGTCTACATTCATATATGTTCCTATTGCTTGCATTGAACCGATCACTTAGTGCATGAATTAGGGTTGATCGATTTAGCTAGCCGTTAATTGATAACCTGATATGATTTGAATGAGCTTTGCATCCCTGGTCAGCGAGAGTAGATATTAGGGTGTATTGTGAACATATCGGACTTGACGTCTAAAGCTTGCCATCGTGTCTTGATCCAAACGAGAGTTTAGGCATCAAAACCGATTTGCAAAGGAATCAACACCATGAAAGTGGGTTGATTCAATTAGAGTGATCCGAGTTTAGACTTACTATAAACTGGACTTGAATAATTGCTTGGTTTGCGATTTCATAACCTGAAGAAGAAACCTTAGACTAGCATCTTTAAATCAATTCAAAACAACCTAATCTTGTTACTCTTTATTTACGTTATTTAAATTTTAAAAAACCTCCATTTCGTTTTAGCTAAATTTTGATTCCATAAAGATAAAATGTGAACTGGTCCTCTGGAATTGAATCTAAAGATATTACAACTACACTGTTAACTTGACAGTAGACGAAAGATCCAATTTTAGTGTATTAACTACGGAGCCTATCTTTCTTTCTTTCACTCTTGTGATCTTATCTTCCCGATCCCTGAGCCAATACTTGAGATTCTGGCGGAGCTTGGGTTATCGCTTACTCAGATCCTCCCAAACTTTCTTAGGTATGTTATCGCCTTCTTGGTTAAGGCTAGGGAGGAAGGTCTTTCTTTTGGCCTTAGTGAGTTCCGACAGCTTGTTCTGGTGAAGCGGAACCAGTAGAACCCTGGTACCTTCTTCGTGTGTCCGCGCCCAGGTCGCCACGTCATCGAGGACATCCCTTATCGCGATGAGAAGTGGCGTGAACAGTTTTTAGTTTTCAATATGGATCGAGGATCCATGGGTGAATTCGACTTCTCTTGGCTTCCTCGGCGTTGGGCCGAGAATATCGGTTAGTTTTCTTTTATCTATGTGTCAATTTTTCTCTTTGGGAAATTGGTGACTCAACTTTTCCTTTTTCTTCGATCGATTCAGCTTCTTCTGGGAGCTCCTCGATGTCAGACGAGATTCGTGGTCTGATCGGGATTCTTCGGAGAGATCGTTCGTACTGGTCAACGTTTGACCAAGCTCGGATTCGAGCTGTTTTTGCTATGCCGGAGGGGGACGACAGCGCTCCTTTGGTTGGGGGTTCTGAGGACGAGGCCGAACACTCCCAGAAAGTCATAGCTGTAGAAACCCTTTAAAAAAAAAAGGTGGTCGAGTATCTTTTGGGTGGTTGAGTCGCGAGCGATCAGATCGATCGAGAGGTTTCGAAGAACGAGGTGGTAGAAGAATTCATCGTGAGTGAACTATGAGTCGAATAAGATGCTTGAACATAGTTAAAAGATGTCTTAGATTGATCAGACGAACGTTTTGGAAGCAAAACATTTTTAGAAGAATGACGTTTTAGAAGCTCGACGTTTTAGAAGAACGACGTTTCTTAACCACGAAGTAATCCACGAAACTTTGTATCAGCGGAATATTAATTCAGAGACATCATAAGTTTGAAGCAGGATGAATCCAAGCAGGACGGGAAGTAAGCAGGATGGGATCAAAGCATGACGGGAAAACCCGAAGTTGGCCGGAAACCCTAATTTCGGTATTATGAATTTTTCGGGGAAGCCGGAGGCTCGGGAAATATTTTTCCGTCAGGTCAGGATTTATTTGGAGTTTATTAAAAATAATCAGATCATCAGAACGGGCTTCAAAAAATATTGGGATTGATCGTGGGACGAAAAATTCACCGGAAAGGCCGAAATTGGACGAATGGACCGAGAAGCTCGAGGTGGCTTGATCTATGAGATCAGGACGTGGTGCCAACTTCCTGGCATAGTATGTGGCAAGGGAAGCATGAGGTGTTGCAGTAAAAATGATCACAGCATGCGAAGTAACACATAGAAGCACGAGGTGGAACGGCCAAGCACGAGATGTCGCGATGCATGCAACCGAAGCATGCAGTCTGACATGTGGGGGACGTGGTGTCTCCTTGCATGGAGCCAGGCCATTCATCCAGACAGGTAGAGGGCGTGGTGTCACCTTTCATGTGGGCAGGCCATGCTGAAAGACAAGTGGAGGACGAGGTGCCGCTGCGCATGCGTCCGGAGCCATGCGAAGCGACACACGGGCTACCACACGGCTTGTTTCTGATTGGTTGCTGATTCCTATAAATAGCCCATGAGCCCCTCTCATTTCAACACATCCAGATAAATGCAAAGTCAGTTTAAAACGTGAGAGAGAAAGCAAAGAGAGAAAGATCGAGTTTCGATAGTTTTTGAGCGATTTAGGCAGTTTTCGAGAAAGTTACTCTGCTGATTTGGAGTCAGCACCTAGAGAAGGTTCTGTTCAAGTGAAGAGAGATCAGATCTAGTGAAGACCAGTTCAAGACCAGTCTGGACGTGGGTCTGCTTGAGAAGGTCGAGAAAGGGTTCGGATCGCAGAAGTCGGGTTTGGGGTCAAGGCCACCGTCAACCAAAAACTGTGAGTTATGATCAGTTGATTGCTGAGTTGTTTTCATGTAGGTTCCCGTTACTTGGAAGTTGGATCATGGCAGGAGACCGGGTCTAACTGAGTAACGGTTTGATTAGTTAATAGTTGAGGTTATGTTGATTGAGGTAATAACATACTTGTTATTGCTTAAGAACCGTAGTAGCATGCTAATGGTTAGGTTGATTGGTTAGTTAGCGAATGCTGAATGCTTATATGATATCGCTAAGTTGTGGATAGTTAGGTATTCTGGAATTAGTCTTTATTCTAGATTCTGGAACGTGGTTGATTGTGTTGTGATTGTTACTTGAAACCTTGGTTATATTACCGGGTTTAGTATTGGTTATATTTTGGCCGACAACATTTGTGTAACCCACAATGCTATGCATATTAGGGGTGAGTTAGTGTTCCTTCAGACCTCGTACCCAGCAGGTTTAAGGAAACCCCTTATCCGCTGGATCGGGAAGACTCAGTGTGGGAACCGAAATTCGCACTGTCGATTTAAGTTAAAATTAGGAAACTAGGAAAACCCTAATTTCCCAGAGGTCCCGGATCTCTGCGAGAGCCAACGGCAAGTGACCAAATATATGCGGAAATCATGAAAAGATAACAAACGAGTTTAGAGAAAACAATAGATCTTATTTTGAGTCCGCGTGAGAGCGTTGCGATCATTACAAGAGATCATAAAAGCTTTGGCCGAAAAGGCTGTCAGCGAGTTACCTAGTTCTAGCGGCCTAAAAGCTCAAACCTAGTTGACCCACAGCTCGATAACAAAAGACGAAGAAAATACAGAAAAAGTTTTTGATTGATTTCGGACTGAACCTTATGAAAGGCTGCCTACGTACCCCTTTCGAGGATCAAGCCGAACGTAGTTCAAGAGTGAACTAAGAGATCGAACTGCTTGTGCACGTTCGTCTGGTAATCAGGTGCCAGTCATGGAAACAGAGCATGTCGAGAATAATGCCTCAGAGTTTCTAAGTGCCGAGAGTTCTGAGTCTAAAAAGTTGTCTCTCATGCCTCTCGCCTAGGACTCCTTATATACTCGCTTCTAGGTCGGTTTACACTTTTTCCCTTCTGCCCTTAAGCCGTCATAGCCTAAAAATGGAGATATTCCATTTTTCCCGATCTTCGTAATTATCTTCAAAATTTCGTATTTATCTGCGGAAACTTGACATTTATCTTTCCTTGCAAACCAAGCGTAAACCGTCCCACGATTTACGGGCAGCTGGTTAAGAAATCGTAAGGTGGGCTTCGAGTCATGCCTTAGGTCCCTTTGGGCCGTCTTTCGACTTGAAGTGTTTATTACGACTTCTTTCGATAAAACAAACTTTCCGCGGTTTTTATCGTAAAGTTTGATTGATGACTTCGAATGGTGGAAAACATGAAATGGGTTTGCTACGGTCTTCGGGAGACAGCATCGAAGGGTAGACGAGAATGCATGGATTCGTGTCGTATCGACGTTTCGGAAGAGCTCGGTCGCTACGTAGCGACCGAACGGAACGCACGCTCGTTCGCTTCGTAGCGACCGAGCGGGACGGACGCTCGGTCGCTACGTAGCGACCGAGCGGGATGGACGCTCGGTCGCTACGTAGCGGCCGAGCGGGACGGACGCTCATGCCGATTTTTACGGACTTTCAGACATTCATGCCGATTTTTACGGACTTTCAGACATTTATGCCGATTTTTACGGATTTCGGAAGATTTATTTTTCGTAAAAACGTTCATGCCGATTTTTACGGACTTTCATACATTGATTCCGTCGTGACCGATTTTGACCCCAACAGTTAGCCCCCAGCTTGTTAGAACCATGAGCTTCGAGCGTGAGGTTCTAGCGTGTGGCTTGGCAAGTTAGGCAAGTTAGGTGAGTTAGGCGGAATTTATGGTCGAAAAGGTCTGTGGTAAGTGGTCTTCTCGCTCTTCTAAAAGTAGAACGCAATAAGATTGGGACTGCGCCTTATGACGGCTGCCTACGTACCCTTGTTGAAGGGATCAAGCCTTTCGTAGTTCGTCTTGGAGTTAAGGTTTGTATGACTAGTTTTCCAGCGAGACCTTTACGGTCTGGTTTTTATGTAGAGGTTATCAGGCGTGTTGCTGCCGATGGCATTTTATATGGGTGTAGAAGGAAGAGAACGAGTTGTCATCTCGTAATCTAACTCTGTGTGAACTGCTATATCCGTGATCTGTTTCGAGAGTTTTCCGTAGTGTGTAAACTTGCGGGATTTCTGAAGACGCTCGAATATTGGCAAAGAGACAAATTTTGTGATCTCGTATCAAGGTTTTTGATACTATACCTAGAGATGTTAGAGACCAGTGCGCTGGGTTTAGGGCAAGACCTAGTTTTACTCCTGGTTTTAGAGGGTGCGATGACTAATTCGAGTTACGTATCCCGTTTCAGTTTCATCCTAATTCCATACCTATTTAAAGTCCGCGATAGGTTCTTGGCTTATACGACTTGTATGGTTGGAACCGAGAATCTCTCCAAGGACAATTTTTAAGCCTCCTGGAAGTGCTGACCAAAAAAATTGGGTTTCTTTTATACCGCTATTATCCTTGTGTCGGATGTACGAGAGTCATCTCTACGAGATGGCTAAGTCTGTTTAGGACGTTAAGAGTTTGTTGTGATCAGCAACAAACTTAATGGTTAAAATTACTGTTTCGAGTCTTCATGAAGGATATGTTTTGAGAAGATGTTAGTGCGTATGACTGTCTGGTCTTCCAAGAAAGTGTTTTTATCGAGGAAGGAAATTTCTTCGAAGAACGAATCTTCAGGCGTCTGCGACGTCTCGCGACGCTGAAGATTTGTTATTCTTTCGTATGCCGCGTTTCGTGCTTGAAATGTTCGCGGGCTTGTAGATGTTTCGCGATGTTGCAAGGGATTAGTCTTAGCCCTGCGTTTGGGAAACATTCTGGTTTGACTATGGATGTTCGCAGCCAGAATTGTTGTTCCTGTTTGGATTTGATTTGCGATCGAGGAGTTAAGACCAAGGGGTCGCGTAAATTTGTCCCCGGAAAGAGGCATCATCCTATACTGTGCTTTGTGTGGTGTTGGCCTTCCGAAATTTCTTTCGTGTCTATTTGAGGATGTTCCGTATAGCTATAGGAGCTCTGTTACGAGTTTTCCTTACATGCCGCAGTTTACGAGTAAAACACAGCGGGCTTAAAGTGAATCGTAGTATATGGAACTTGGTCGATTTTTGACAAGTGGATCCTTTCCGTTAACTGTTTGGTTGTTAGGACTGAGTTTTGTTATGACGAAATTTACCGTATGATTCCCGTTTTTGGGTGGTACAATAATTGTTTGTGTAATCGTTACTTGGCGTTTCAAGACAAATTTCGGATTACCGTTTAGCCGTCAAGTTATTGGAGCGGTGGTCGCTAAATTGTTTTGGCTTTGCATGAAGGTTGTGCTCAGCTTTATAGCCAAGGATGTTGTTGCCAAAGGATTAGACCATGACACTTTCGTGCTGTCAATAAGGTCAAATCGGTTAGAATCGTCCTTAAAGGGGATGCTGTAACCTAGTTCGGCTTCGAAGGAAAGGCGTAATTGGGCGAGTGACGAATGGCGTTTATCGAGATTGATAGGCCGAGTATGCCCATGGTGGTAGAAAACGTTTTTCCACTTTAGGGTTAATTTATACGATGAAAGTTTCGTATAATGTTTCCTTTATTCGTATGGAAGTTGTTTCCTTTGTTTCCGAGGGAGATAAAGCCTAAGAAGCTCGATACAGAGCCCGTGCGGAGTCAGTTGTGGGGTGATTTCCTGCTCGGACGTGACCAAGCGGAATGAGAGCGGATGCCAGTGAGTCGCAGGGCTAACGAATGAGACCTTTCAGATCGTGATGCGAGGAAGTAAAGTTTATATTGGTCGTCCAATGTCGGATCATACAGCTTGGATTTTTGCTATAAGGAAAGTACTTTTTCGTAAAACTTGTTACGTTTACTTTCGAAAGTTACTTCGTATGACATGATCTGATTATACGAAGGATTTTTTGCGTAAGTAACGGGCGACCGGTTTTTACGAATTTATTAAATTGACGCGACATATGGAGATGTCAAAATAACGATGTTTCCGCAGATTTTTGAGAAACGTTTTCGCTTTTGTTTTTATTCTTCGGTGAAAGTTTCTCTGAGTCACTCATGGAGTTTTACCAAAGGTTATTTCACCGAGATCTAGTCGCGAAACATTTTTGCAGGTTTCTTGAATGAATCAGTTAAACAGAGATAGACTTAGTCGACGAGCGGGGAGGACGTGTTCTCTTTGTCGTATTTTCTGTTACTTTTGTTCTTGATTTTGCTTTGTCGCAAATGTTTTTGATGTTTTTCCGTGAGTCGGTTGGTTCAACGGAAAATGAGAGTGATGCTTTGATGCCTAAAGAGTTCTCGTATAATGATTCTTATGCGAAACTCGTTTTATCAAATCGGAAAATATCTTTGTGACTTCAGAAAATCATCGACTTTCATTCTGAAGTTTGGCAGAGGTTTTCTAAACGAATGATTGCGATGATAGATACTGTACAGTCTTTGGGAATTTTTCCAACATGGTTTGGATCAGTTCCTAGCGTTTAGACGAATCTCAGATTGTTGTTTGCTTTTAGGATGATCTTGACGAGACATCGCATTGTATGAATATTTTTCCTCATATTTCTACGAGAGTTTGCTTTGTCAAAAGCGTTTTCTTGTTGAAAGCGTTTTCTTGATCTTGACGAGACATCGCATTGTTTGAATATGTTTTTGAAGTATGGGAGTATACGAGTATAGTATACGCACCTACTCCGTCCCTTTTTTCTCGAGGAATAGAATGATCGACAGTCCGAGTCGGTTTGAAGACGACGCTTGGACTGTGATTTGGTTGTTTCCAGGTTGAAGACTTGGAATATGTCAGCTCCGAGAGAATTGCCAGAAACGAATCGGTTTTAAGACGACGTTCATGTCTCTAGTTTTTCTCTCCTTAGGAAGCGAGCTTGATATGCATGGCGATCATTTCTCAATTTTCGGAGAGTTTAGATCGGTTTGCAAGATCTGGATGAACAGTTATGGGACTATATATCGAGACAGGAAAAATCACCTAAGACTTAGTTCGCTAGACTATCCACCTAGGTTTTACGTTCCTTAAAGTTCTATGGCAGTCTCAAAGGCGTTTTTATTTCTTAGTAATTTCCTACGAAAACTCCAAGTCTGATTTCAAAAATTTCAAGTCGCAAATACCTTAGTTCCCTCGAAGATGCAGTTTTGTCTTTTCTCAGTTTTGCTTGCTCATTTCCCCTTCCTCTTCTTGTGTATGTTCGCCTTTTTTGATATTAGTGTTTATCCTTTGAAACTTGACATTTATCTTCCGAACTTGACTGATACGAAGTCAATAAAAAGGTTCAACGTAATCGTATAGTTGAGGCGGCTAAGGTGTTAAGTTAACCGTTGCCGTATTATACGATTAATATGAATACACGCGAGAAAACTAGTCTTTGCGGGTTTTTTTTTTTTTTTTATCGTAAAGTTTCAATGGTAACTCCAATCGAGATGAAACAATAGACGTTTCGATCGAGAATTGAAGGAGAACACAAAGATGGAGGTAAGGGCGAGTAGGAGCAAGCGAAGGAGTTTAGACGAGTCTTACTTGTTTTCGTCGTAAAATCTCAACGGAAACTCCGATTGAGACGAAACGAAAAACATTTCGATCGGGATTCAAAAGATAACACAAAGGAGGAGCTTTTTAAGGCCTGACAGGTCGCTATGTAGCGAGCTGGAGGTCTGACAGGTCGCTATGTAGCGAGTAGAAGTAAGCCAAGAAGAGTCCTACTTGTTTTCGACGTAAAATCTCAACGGAAACTCCGATTGTGACGAAACGAAAAGCGTTTCGATGAGGATTCAAAAGAGAACGCAAAGGAGGACTTTTCTGAGGCCTGACAGGTCGCTATATAGCGAGTGGAGGTCTGACAGGTCGCAACGTAGCGAGTGGAAGAAAGCCAAGAAGAGTCCTGCTTGTTTTCGTCGTAAAATCTCAACGGAAACTCCGATTGAGACGAAACGAAAAGCGTTACGATGAGGATTCAAAAAAGAACGCAAAGAAGGACCCTTTTTAGGCCTGACAGGTCGCTATAAAGCGAGTGGAAGTCTGACAGGTCGCTATGTAGCGAGTGGATGCAAGCCAAGAAGAGTCCTGCTTGTTTTCGTCGTAAAATCTCAACGGAAACTCCGATTGAGACGAAACGAAAAGCGTTACGATGAGGATTCAAAAGAGAACGCAAAGGAGGACCCTTTTTAGGCCTGACAGGTCGATACATAGCGAGTGTAAGTCTGACAGGTCGCTACGTAGCGAGTGGAAGCAAGCGAAGAAGAGTCCTGCTTGTTTTCGTCGTAAAATCTCAACGGAAACTCCGGTTGAGACGAAACAAAAAGCGTTACGATGAGGATTCAAAAGAGAACGCAAAGGAAGACCCTTTTTAGGCCTGACAGGTCGCTACGTAGCGAGTGGAGAGTTGGCTTCGGTCGCTACTGTGTGCGTGCTCGGTCGCTAACGTGTGCGTGCACGGTCGCTACGTAGCGACCGAGCTGTGTGCATGCTCGGTCGCTACGTAGCTACCGAGCTTGGTTGGAGCTCGGTCGCTACGTCGCGACCGAGCTTTGTGCGTGTTCGGTCGCTACGTAGCGATTGAGCTTGGCTTGAGCTTGGTCGCTACGTAGCAACCGAGCCGTGTGCTTGCTCAGTCGCTACGTAGCAACCGAGCTGTGTAATCGATTTGTTGCGCTTCTTTTTTCCGCGATTAACCTAGGGGTTTTCTGCGGTTTTTGGAAGAACAAGTTTTGCCCTTCCGAAATGTTTTCGGAAAACGTGTTTTGGTAAAACCCTTACGCATTGAGATTTCTTTTGTTCGGTAATGAGCCAAACTTACGGGGTTTGATAAGATTTATCGTTTCCCTTTATGTTTAAAAAGAGAAATCGTAAGCTCGTTTCATTGCACTTCCAGTGGCGAAAAGTTGCAGCAAGGTTTTCGATTTTCTCAAGAACTGTGGCGTTTGCATAGGCGTTGGCCATAGGCGCAGTGGCGGCTGGAGTTTTCTTACCAACGTTGTTGCGAACTGCGATTTTCTCTTTCGTATTTTCAGACACTGTTTTGATCAAGCGTTTTGCGGCTATGAGTTAGAGTAATCCGTACCTCCCCTCCTTCTAGCGCCAAACTGTGGGAACCGAAATTCGCACTGTCGATTTAAGTTAAAATTAGGAAACTAGGAAAACCCAAATTTCCCAGAGGTCCCGGATCTCTGCGAGAGCCAACGGCAAGTGACCAAATATATGCGGAAATCATAAAAAGATAACAAACGAGTTTAGAGAAAACAGTAGATCTTATTTCAAGTCCGCGTGAGAGCGTTGCGATCATTACAAGAGATCATAAATGCTTTGGCCGCAAAGGCTGTCAGCGAGTTACCTAGTTCTAGCGGCCTAAAAGCTCAAACCTAGTTGACTCGCAGCTCGATAACAAAAGACGAAGAAAATACAGAAAAGGTTTTTGATTGATTTCGGACTGAACCTTATGAAAGGCTGCCTACATACCCCTTTCGAGGATCAAGCCGAACGTAGTTCAAGAGTGAACCAAGAGATTGAACTGCTTGTGCACGTTCGTCTGGTAATTGGGTGCCAGTCATGGAAACAGAGCATGTCAAGAATAATGCCTCAGAGTTTCTAAGTGCCGAGAGTTCTGAGTCTAAAAAGTTTTCCCTCATGCCTCTCGCCTAGGACTCCTTATATACTCGTTCCTAGGTCGGTTTACGCTTTTCCCCTTCTGCCCTTAAGCCGTCATAGCCTAAAAATGGAGATATTCCATTTTTCCCGATCTTCGTAATTATCTTCAAAATTTCGTATTTATCTTCGGAAACTTGACATTTATCTTTTCTTGCGAACCAAGCTTTCGACTTGTTTACGGGCTGCTGGTTAAGAAATCATAAGGTGGGCTTCGAGTCATGCCTTAGGTCCCTTTGGGCCGTCTTTCGACTTGAAGCGTTTATTACGACTTCTTTCGAAAAAATGAACTTTCCGCGGTTTTTATCGTAAATTTTGATTGATGACTTCGAATGGCAAAAACATGAAATGGGTTCGCTACGGTCTTCGGGAGACAGCATCGAAGGGTAGACGAGAATGCATGGATTCATGTCGTATCGACGTTTCGGAAGAGCTCGGTCGCTACGTAGCGACCGAACGGAACGCACGCTCGCTCGCTACGTAGCGAGCGAGCGGGACGGACGCTCGGTCGCTACGTAGCGACCGAGCTTGGCTTGAGCTCTACGTAGCGATCGAGCGGGATGGACGCTCGGTCGCTACGTAGCAACCGAGCTTGGCTCGAGCTCGGTCACTATGTAGCGACTGAGCGGGACGGACGGTCGGTCACTATGTAGCGACCGAGATCTACGTAGCGACCGAGCTTGGCTCGAGCTCGGTCGCTACGTAGCGATCGAGCGGGACGTGTGCTCAGTCGCTACGTAGCAACCAAGCTTGGCTCGAGCTTGGTGGCTACGTAGCGACCGGGCGGGACGGACGCTCGGTCGCTACGTAACGACCGCGCTTGGCTCGAGCTCGGTTGCTATGTAGCGACCGAGCGGGACGTGTGCTCGGTCGCTACGTGGCGATCGAGATTAGCTCGAGCTCGGTCTCTACGTAGCGATCGTGCGACCCTTTTTGGGCTTTTGTCCGATGTTTCGTGTTTCTTTTGCAGGGCTCTTCGTAAGAATAAATCTTTTCCAAAGATATATTTTTCGTAAGAACGTTCATACCGATTTTTAGGGACTTTCAGAAATTGATTCTGTCGTGACCGATTTTGACCCCAACTCTCAGACGAACGGGGTCATGTCCTATGGATGAGTATTATACGACGGTGTAATGTGGCAGTGACCCGAAGGATTGTGGGCTGTCTCGCGGTGACCTGAAGGACTGTGGGCCGCGGTCGGTTGAAAGTTCCTTCTTCCGGCCTTTGTGGTAGGGAGATAGTATATAGCCGATAGTGAAGAAGGAACCTAACGTCACAGGGCCCCGAGTTAGTTATATATATTATATCGTGTTTTGGGTCGTTAAACCCTAATTTATTTCGAAGTTGAGTTTGGTTGTGAGCTAGGATAATGCTAGTTATCTATCTTACTATCCTGCTGCGTATTTCTGATATTGCTTACTATTATTCATTGAATTGGGTTGACTTGTGGTTAGGTGAACCTCTCGCTTTAGATTATTTGGGGTGGGATAGCGAGGGGTTGTATTTGTTAGTTGGGGATTGTAACTCGCTGAGTAATGCTAGATTACTCACTCCTCACTCGTTGTTGTTTCAGGTGGCCAGTAGTGAACTTTTAGAGGTCGCGGGAAGCTAGGCTGGCTGATGTAGATTTGCATCTTTTTGCTTAAGACGCTTTCAGACTATAAGTATGTACTTTTTCTCGCTTGGCATGCCACTACTTGTATAATATTTTGTGTGTTGTGAACCAGATATTATATAAGATAAATAAAATCGACGTTTTGTAGAAATGCCTTGTTGTTTCTGATATTAGCTTGTCCGAGCTAACACAACGTCAGGTTGAGGTACGGGTTGAGAAGCCTTAGGCTTTGACCTGACGGGACGTGTTAGTGGGCGGGCTGGCCTAGTCATGAATTGCACTTTTTGTGACCTTGGCCGGAGCGCCCGTTAACCCGTCTTGTAGCGCTCCCGAACCTTGGTAGACGGTCGGGCCGTCGGTCATGTTCTTGTTTGAATGTTGGCCGGTGGTTCGACCTATGCCTAGAACGGTTCGGGGGTGTTATAATAGCTACTCCTTCTGTTCAGACCCAGTCTTCAGATCGATTAACTAGACAGATTGTGAGGAGGTCATCGTTCCGCACTTCCGGGTCTGCATCAAGGGGCTGATCTTCTGGAAAATCTCCCTTGATCTTGATTCACGACTCTGACGATGAAATGTTTTAGGAGAGAGGAGGCCTCCTGTCTCGTTGAGTCCTGGCTCGGAAGACGAGACCATTGTGGCGACTCGCAAACGACGCCGATCGTCGGAGGGTGCCTTGCCGGTTCATCTCGTCCTAGGTTCATTCCTGAGGGAGATGGTTCTTTGTTTGCGGCCCAAAGTGACCTAATTTCCCTCGCTGGTCGTATGAGGTCTGCAGGTTGCCGTCTCCCATCTCTTGCTTCCTCAGCCGAGAAGCAAGCCTACGCCAAGGTTGATCGTCTAAGGTTTGTCTCTTGCCTTATTTTCCTTGACAACTTCCTTCGAGGTATTCGCTCGCTTATTTCGACTTCTTCTCAGGTGATGGAATCTTTTAACGAATACGTTGTGGTGATGGAAGATTAGGTCGTGGCTTCTCGGAATGACAAAGAGATCGAGAGTATCGGTTCCGAGATCAAGAGGCTTTCGAAGGAGCTCGAAGCCACCAAGCGAGAAGGGAAGAAGGATGCCGAAAAGATCGAGGCTTTGACTGAAATTGGAGGAGAATTCACCTGGAGAATAAGGCTCTTATGACCCAGATGGTTGCTCAAAAGGAAAGAATCGCGGCGCTCGAGATCGAGAGAGATCGGGACATTCGTCGCGCTTCCCGTATTGCTAGTCGTGCTATTGCAACCCGGTACCGGGAAATCCTTGAGTCCTTGAAGGATAAATGGACGAGCAAGAAGAAGGAAGTGTCGCCTGAGATCCAGCTTTAAGAAGTGATCGCCAACATCGATCTTCTGAACGAGCTCAAGGATGGGGGCCTGACTGAGGACGCAGAGCTTGCTCGTTTAAAGAAGATGGAAGGAGATTGTGAGGATCTCGTCCCTTCACCCGACGTGCCGGATTGGTCGATCTCCGAGCTTGATCTTCCTCAAGTCTCAGTTGATTTGGCGGATCAAGTCGGGGGATCGTCTGTCCCCGATGATTCCGGTTCCAGTTAAAAAAAATTTATTTTCTTTTTTTGTTTAATGTCTTTTGTTTTTCGCGATCTCTGATCGTGGTATCTTGGTTATTCTTAACGGATAAGCATAATGTTTCAGAATATCTTTGTTTCTTTAACCTTCGAGATTTTGTTTGGGTCGTTGAGATACGGCGAGGCCTTGATCCTTATAAAGCTTTGCTTTGTTCTGGGACTTACCATAGTGTGTCGTTTAATTTTGTTTTTTTGCTTGTCAACGGAACATGGCTTCGAGAAGATCAAACCTCCGCGATTCCGATAAGGTGCAAACTCGAACTTGTAGTACTAATGCGAAATGCATTCGATCCGGAGACGTGAGCGAAGCGCTCACAGAAGTTCTTCGTGAGGAGACCCGACTTCCGCGGGCTTCAACCTAAGAGGCCAAGGACCTCGAATGGCTCAGACCATCGTCTCGGTGTCTTAGGTGAAGCGGCTGTTGCTAAACCGTTTCATTGGCAGTTCTCACACTCTAAGGATTGCCCTATTACAGAAGATCCGGATAGTGTTGCTCACTTGGTGAGGCACTTCAAACCTGCTGGATGTCCGCTTCCTTCTTTGTGAAATATGACGGAACGCGAGGCTTGTGTAAAGATGGCTGTGGCTCATGCTAAGGTCGTTCCTTTTGACACTTGATCCTTATTGAATCTTTGGTTTGTTTTGTCTGTGCTGATTTGCTACATTCCAGGCTATGAAGGCTAACAACGAGTTCGCGGTGACTTTGGAAAAGCGCCTGCAAGATGTCCCGCGCTCTGACGAGCTTTACGAGATAAAGAAAGTCGTTCGAGAGCTAAAGCTCGGTTTGAAGATGGCTCAAGATCGGGAGCGTACAGATGCCGCTCAACTGGCCACTGCTGAGATATTGGGGAATCAGGCGGCTTCGCTCGAACCTCGTCTCCGAGTTGTGAGTAACGAGAGGAAATCGACCCTCGAGCAAGTTTCCTTTTTGGAAGCGAAGGTTGAATCTTCTGCTAATATGTTCTCTGACGACCTTCGTCGTGCAGCTTATGACGCGAAAAAGGCTCTGGCGGACAGCTACTTGGACGTGTTGGTATCTCTGAAGGAAAAGTGGGAGAAGAAGAAGGCCGCAACTGATTGTGAAGCTCGTCTTAGGGAGGTTATGGCAAATATAGATCTCTTTAAGGAAATCATGAACAACAATCTTTTCGCCTTTGACGAAATGTTGCGACTTCGAACGAAGGAGGTCGAGCTCGGGTCCGAGCTCAATGTGATGGCGGTTTCGGATTTTTCCGTTGGCAAATTTCGGAGGATCTGCCAGAAGATTTCTTTGCTAGGGACTCTTCTGCGGTGAATGGTGCAGATGAAGTGACGAAGTGCTCTGGTGGTCAGTTCGAGGATGGCGAATTCGGCATCGAAGAGTAGATTTAGGGGTTTTTTGTTTCTGTTTTCCCTTTTTGCTTTTGTTGCTTTATTTATTATTTATTAATAAAGAGTGGATCGTGAGTCCCGATTTGTTTTGCTGTTATTTTTGTGTTTATGCGAGGCCGATCTTTTGGGGCCGTGAGTCGATCTGCTGTAGATACTTTTATCGACTGTTTTGGTGTAACAAAAGATTTTGTTATCTAACTTTGTCGCGCTAGTTGGCGGAGTTGGCCGCAACAGAAGACTTGATCAAGGTCTTGGTTTTTGGTCAACTGTAATGGTTTTGCGATTTGTAGATATAGGGAATCTGATATGCTCGAGCTGCGATATCTAAGAACTGTATTTATTAAGATGTTGGGTTTTGTTTTATTACAGATTTGTGAAAAGAAGACAGTTTAGTATTGTCGTGTCGTTGTTCCCCGGGTGCTGTGGTATGCTTACTCCGAGCTTTTGTAGTTGGAGGGTGACTGGACTCGTGTCGTGAGTTGCCTACGTACCCTCAACGAGGAATCAAGTCATAATGTAGTTCGATTATTTTCCCAGGGAAAGGGTCTGTTGTTCGATGTTTCGTGTACATAGGTACGTTTGTTGTTGATTTTGGCTGCCTGATTAAGGGTGTTGCTCGATGTCCTTAAAGCTCGCGAGGTAGCATGTCCTGGAGCTCTTCTGGCTTCCTCTGATAGTCTCGACTCCTTTCGGGGTTGGAAATTTCAGGCATTGGTGATATGTTGAGGGGACTGCCTTCATGCTATATAGCCAAGGCCTCCCAAGGATTGCATTAAACGGGGCTGGACGGTCTATCACGATGAATTCTACGATTTTCCTAATTTCTCCAGCGGTTACCGCGAGCTCGATCGATCCGAGGGAGTAAGTGGTTTCTCCTACGAACCCGATGAGGGGAGTTTGCTCTTGCTTTAGGAGTGCTTTGGTGAATCCCATCCTTTTGAACGCGTCGTAGCAGATGACATCGGCCGAGCTTACGGCGTCGATCATTACTCGGGATAGTTTGCAGCCGCCGACGTCGAGTCGTATCACAAAAGCATCGTCGTGTGGTTTATCGAGATCTGCGGTCTCGTTTTCGTCAAAGGTGATTTCATGATCGGGACCTGATAGGGGTTCTCTCACTCCTACGTTGTTTTCGTCTCTCAGTTGGTACGCTTTGATTGAGTTGACCGAATTGCAAAACTTGGAACCTCCGTAAATGAAGTCGATCCGTTTTTTGCCTTCGTCGTGGGCCGAAAAATTCCATCTCTTAGTCTGTACTGGTCGGTAGTGTCTCTGCCCCCCAGACAGATTGCGATTAAGGGTCTGCATTCTGTCTTTTTTTTGAATCTGTTGGGCAATCGGTTTTTCTAATAGCTCGCGAATTTTGTTTATTTTGTTCTTTCGTTTGAAGTTGGAGATTTTTCCGCGAGGGGACTCTGTGTTTGGGTTGTACTGAGTGACCCTGAGAGGAGGAGTGGTCTCATCGGTTTTTTCCAATGTGCGGATTGCTACCGTGATCTCGAAGCGGATGTTTCCTTCTGTCTGGCTCTTTATTTCGTCGGTTGCGTTGTTGCTTGGCCCCCACGAAATTATGTCGACTCTTTTCTTCGGAGCTGGGGGTGGAGAGCTCGGTGATTCCTGCTCGATCTCCCTGCCTCTTTTGTTTGTTGAGAATTTGGCCTTTTGGTTGGATTTTGGAGTCACTGCTCTTCTTCTTCCTCTCCGGCTTCTCCAGTGGTTTTCTTATTTTTGTTTTGTCTGCGAAGTGCGGCTCGACATTCTTCGGTCGAGTGGCCCTTGCGATCATGGAAGGCGCAGTATTTGCTGAGGTCGTATGTGGAAGACTTTTGCGGCGAGTTATTTATTGCATAGGAATGTTGCCCTTTGGTGGTTGGCTCTTTTGGAGTAGCAGGCTTTTTGGTTGCGTTATTCTTGTTCGCGCTATATTGTTCATTCAAGGCTGCGACCTCCTCTTCGTGGGTGGCGAAATAAGAGGCTCGGTGTAGGGCGTCATCCAACGAGATAGGTGCTCGTACTGCCAATTCTTCCCTGAATTTGGATGAGAACCAGACGCCATTCTTTAATGCTGCTAGGGCAACGACCTTGTTCGGATGCGAAATCTTGGCCTTGATTTCTCGGAACTTGTTTATGTACGCTCTCAACGGCTCGAAAGGTGCTTGCTTGAGATTCCAAAGATCTGCCTCGATAACTCTTGTCTCTATGAAGACTGAATACTGTTTGAGGAACGTAGATACCAACTGAGTGAAATTGTCAATCGAGTTTTCTTCTAGTCCAGTGAACCATTCGAGGGCGGCCCCAGTGAGGTTCTCGACGAAGAAGCGGCAGTAACCGGCTTCTTTTTCGTCGTCGGTGAGGTGTGCTCTCGATATTGCTAAACGGAAAGCTCGGACGTGGGCCTTTGGGTCTGTGTTTCCTGCATTTTTGGGAAATTTTAACTTCCCAACGTGATGTAGTCTGACGCTGGCGATTCTGTTTGTAAAAGGGGCAGAGCTCGTTGCCATATGCACGATCGCATGTATCCTTTTGAGCTCGGCATCGTTCCTCCTGATATAATTCAGAAACGCTTTGGTTTCACTCGTGATCCCTAGGTCCTCCATTTGGAGATTGATATTGACGGGACCGCGAAGATCATGCCTTCGAGCTTGTTCTGTAGAGTTATCAAATCCCGCTTGGTGGAAGGTCCTCGTGGCGGATGGAGTTTGATTTTTGGGGATCGAATGGTTCGTCGGCGGGATCCGTGTTCTTGGTTCTCCCTGTCTTTCCGTTGATCCGTTCTGGAAGTGGATCAGAGTGCTTCGTGGGTGTTGGAGCCCGGTGTCGATCTCGTCCAATCCGCTGTAGCTTAAGCTTCAGTGGATCATGCCCTGCAGCGGGGGTCGTTGTGAGTTTTCCCCCGTGTAGCGTCCGTATCGAGCGCTTGGGATCTCTGGAGTGCCGAATAGACCGGTGCTTTGGGGGTTCGACACCGTTCTTTACGGATCTAGGGGCGTTTGATTTCTATCTCGAGTGTTTGCAGCTCGATGCTCTGCGAGTTCCCTCTCAGCCTGGTCTAGTCGGTTAGTGATGGTTTGATTGGCGATCCTTTGGTTACGAATTTCGTCGATCAGAGATGAGAGTATTCCTCGAAGTTTTGTCATTCCTTCTCGAGCTTGTGCTAGAGGGGTCGGTGAAATTGGTCTGGATTGAGATCGGGTCATGTCATCAGTGGATTATCTGTCCCCAGAATGGTTCCAGACTCGAGGCCCGACTCGTTCTGGGATCGATGTCTGATTGACCAGAATATTTTGATCTTGACTTGAAGTCGCGATCGGAGGGATTCATTGCGTCCGGGTTGTTCCGGTTGCGTCGTTGGCACCCTATAACCTAGTTGGTGTTACTTTGGTCCCGGATTCAGATCCGATGGGATCGATGTCGTTGACTCTTGAGGGTGCGGTTCCGATGGTTTGGTTGGGATCCATAGTCGCGCTTAGGAAACTTAGATCGGTTTCTTAGGAAAAATGTTTATCGTTTATCTTCCCCACAGTCGGCACCAAAATGTAGAACCTAAATTCTACACTACGTATTTGATAGTGATCGGGGTTTGATATAGGGAAGACAAATGATGTAGGCAACGATATCTTTAGAACACAACGATGTTAAACAGTTTCCAGTAGGCAAAAATGGACTTTATTGATGAATAAGATCGAATACAATGAGTTGAACTAGATCGAATGATACAAATGAGATCCGTAAAGATCGAATACAATGAGTTGAACTAGATCGAATGATACAAATGAGATCCGTAAGGTCTGGAGGAAAACAAGGTCGATGTTATTGTGTAGCTCTCTCTAGGGTTTTCAATGTGTCCTTCTTCACCTCCCTTCTTCTTCCTTTATAGTGTGCCAACTTTGGGATCTTCGTAACTGCTCCGAGATCTCTGTCTCTTGTTCCACGATCTCTGTAACCTCGACTCCTCCTCCTCGAGCTTGACTATTTGCTATGGGCTTCAGCTCCCTAAGGCCCATGTCTTTGATCGCGGCCCGTTAAGGTATTACTCAAAATTGGGTCCAACAGGCATTACCACCCTTTTTCATGTACTCAATGTCGCCATTCTCTCTCTCTCTCTACATGGTCAATGTCGCCACTCTCTCTCTACATGGTTTATGTCGCCATTCTCTCTGTCTAGATGGTTAATGTCGTCATTGTCCCTCTCTCTATATGGTTAATGTCGTCATTGTCCCGCTCTATATAGTCAGTGTTGCCAATATCTCTCTCTCTAGATGGTCAATGTCGCCATTCTCTCTCTCTAGAAGGTCAAAGTCACCATTCCTTCTGTACATGGTCAATTTCGGCCAACTCACTCTCTCCTTAGTTAACATCGCCATTCTTCTCCCTTATCAGGTAAATGTCACCCTTCTTGCTCCCTCATTGCCAAATGAGGCTCTCATCATGTTCTCTTTTGAATCTCGTTCGAAATGTCTCTCGTTTCGCGCAATCAGAGTTTCCGTTTAAATTTTACGAAGAAAATAAGCAAGAAAACACGATGAAACCCCAATCTGACTTCGATCAAGAACCAACCCAGATCGCAATGTCGGTTTACTTGGCTTGGAGAAGACTTAGGAAAAGAGGATAAATGGAAGGTATCCGATGATAAACTGAAATCTCGAGGAGAAAAGGAAAAATCTTCGGAGAGGATAAACACACATAACAATGGATAAGGTAAGATGGCCGACTCAAGAGGCATATAGAAACAAAATCGGGGCAGAGAAGAGAAAGAGAAGATTTTAGGCTCTTAGAACTCTCTACACTTAGAAACCTTAGGCACTATTCTCGACATGCTTAGTTTTCTATGTCTTGCACTCCATTACTAGACGAACGTCGCAAAAGTAGTTTGATCTCTTGTTCAACTCTTTGTAAATCGAACTACGTTTGGCTTGATCCTCGAAAGGGTATGTACGCATCCTTTCATAAGGTTAAGTCCAAAATCAATAAAACCATTTTTGCATCTTTTTCGTCTTTTTCGCATTTTTCATCTTTTTCTACACGAGCTGCGGCGCACATAGGTCTTCACGACATAGGGGGTTATGCTAGCGAACTTATTAGCTTTTGCTGCCTATGTTATTTGATTTATGTTGTAATCATGTTTACAGACGTACTTCCTATACGTTTTCGTCTCTGGAGTGCTCATATGCAAGCTGAAAATAAAGATCTACTTTTTCTTAAATTTGTTTTGTTGTTTATCTTTATTTTCCGCATTTATTTGATTTATTTGATCACTTGTCGTTGGTCCTTGATATTACTCAAATTATCATAAGGAGTGATTTTTCTCTCTCAAATAGAGGTTAAATTGTAGTACTTAGGGATCGAATCCACAAGGAGCTAGGGCACACAATAGATCCTAATCATCAGTGATTAAGCTAGGTTAGTGATATACCATGGATTTTACTCATTTTTAGCCATGGTATATATGTGTTCTTAACTACATATTAGTTGTTTTGGAGTCTTTTTAGTATGTATTCAGGTTTTGGAGTGATTCGGAGAAAAGTGGTGATTTTGGTGTATTTTGGATATAAAATGATAAATACCCGTAACTGACCATCGACCAGCCTAGCGATCGATGATCAAAGATGATAATCGATCGACACACACTCTGTGATCGACGGCGAAGCTGATCTCACTCAAATTATCCTAAGGAGTGAATTACTCTCTCAAATAAGAGGTTCAGTTGCAGTACTTAGGGATCGAATTCACAGGGAGCTAGGGAACCTAATAAATCTAATCAGAGTGATTAAGCTAGGTTGATTATGATTAAATGTAAATAGCAGGTTTGTGAGTAAGGCAGTTGCTCAATTGATTTGATTGGGGTTTTGGTGCTTTAGATGAAATAGCTAGACTTAGGGTTTCCATTCAGGTATTCAGAATTATAATCTTACAAATGTCTAATAAGTTGTATGCATGATATTATAGAGCTCAACACTTATAAACAAACCGATCGGCTCTCGCTTTCTAGGTTTGTCTACTGACCATATATAAGTGTCGATCGATGATTCTATATGAATTTCGATCGATACACTTGTCGAACCGTCGATCGATTATTCGATTAAAATCTCAATCGACGCGTTTAGTCAAGCTTTACGCGCGGGTTGAATTGTGCTCACTAGGCTTCCTAGATCAGCTCTCGTCTTACTCTAGAAATCCTAGCTCAATTAGGGTGGATTCAGGGTGAGATGCAAGTGATGACTTGAGTCTACAACTCTTAGATCAAGTTCTAGCTAGCTAATCTAGAAACAAGCTTTAATGACAATCCTAATGATGAATATCACAACTTAGCAACCTATAGTTGGGGTTAATCCCTCATAACCTATTTAAACCATAAACCTAACAATATAACTACTCAGACATGGCTAAGCAATTCATAACAACAATTAGGTATAAAAACTGCATAGATAAATAGATAGATATCAGTGGGGTTCCAATCGCAAATCTCTTTGGATCTTCTCTCCAATCTACTAAAAATCCTAGAAAACATTTGCTGTGAAAATAAGAAAACAAGAAAGCACACTTTTCCTCTAACATGTTGGCAAGCTATAAATAATTAGGTTAAAACTCGTCAGGGGTAATCTTGTAAATTGGTAAAGTCTTGGTCTCTACGTCGGCTGGAACCAAACGGGCTTCTGCGCGCTTCACCATCGATCGATGTCACAGGGTGTGCATAGATCGATTATTGTCTCTGAATGTCGACCAATGGTCTTGTTCGATGGTCAGCTCGGATGCTTTCTCCAAATATCTCCAAAATGCTCCAAAATCATCACTTTCTTCCAAATCACTCATGATCCTATAAATATACTAAATATACTCTAGAATTTAATAATTAGTTATAAAAACACTTATAAACCATGTCTAAAAGTAGGTAAAATCCATTGCCTATCAACTCACCCAGACTTACCCTTTTGCTTGTCCTCAAGCAAAACATACAGTCAGTCTCTCTGAAAGAGGTTTTTAAACAGCAGGGACTCACAGATTTAAAACTTAGAATCAACACCTTAGAAAGTCCTAATCTCAGAAGCATATTATACCATATCCTAGTCTAGCAACCAAGTTCATCTAGTCAATAACTTAGCAAATTTTGTCTGACAATCCCCTCTACCAACCTCAATTCTTGCATAAATAAAAGTGTAGGCTTTACCTTGGGGGTATCGATCACATGATGCAAGGATGCTCAAACAAGTATTTGGACCTGCAGATAAATAAAAATTTCTTTCCTCTCTCTCTGCTAATTTCTCTCTCAGCCAAAGTCTGCTTATATTGCAAGATCATTGACTAAGATTGGACATGCTTCCATGAATCAAGCTTTAATGGTTTTAGCCACCAAATCATGTTCACTTCTTCTTGACATATATCCTATAATTATTTGTGAATCAAGCCTTAATGGTTGTAGCCAACAAGTCCTGTTCTAATCCTTTACCTATAGAATTCTTTTGAATCAAGCCTTAATGGTTGTAGCCACCAAGTCATGTTCAAATTCTTTTTCCAAAGTTATTATCTATAACTATATATAAATAAATATATATATATATATATATATATATATATTTTATCATATCTATATATTTTGAAATAAAGAAAGAGAGAGTGATAAATCTACACAAGGTTTTACCTTCCAGACTTGTTTGAAGAATCCGATCTCATGTATACCAAACCCCAAGACAAGCAGAGTTGAGCTCAATTAGGTTGGAGGTCAGCTTTGGTTTCTTCAAACATTCTCAGCAAGTGTAACATAGTTGACAGGTTGATCAACTTCGGTATCTTTAGTGCTATCTGCAACTTGTAAGTCTAGAATGGTGTGGTTAGATAACAAGCAAAATCAATAAGTTCATCATCTTCTTCTTGACTCAATAAAAACCTTTTTGAAAATATTTTAATAAGACTCATGAATAGACTAATGTCAGTAAACCTCCCCCAGACTTAAACAACAATGTCCCCAGTGTAAATTCAGTTGGAGTTATGGTGAAAACTAAAGCATAAGTACTTAAATGAACAAGTAAGAACGATATACTAGACCGGATTAGATGTCGATCGATGTAAAGGTGTTGACATCGGTCGCTGCTGGTGATGTTCTGTCGATCGATGTCGATAGTGTTTCATCAGTCAATACTCTTGGCGAACGTCTACTCAGATCTTTTCTTTTTTTTTATAACCTGCAAAAATTCCAAAACTAGCATAAGTACTAAACTAATGAAAACCAATTAGAAATTACCTAATAGTGGGTTGTCTTCCACTCAGCGCTTTGTTATAGTCATTTAGCTTGACTTTGGAGGCGATTTGGTTAGTAATGTGGAAAGCAAATACTTGCTGGGAATCAAGTTTCCATCTCTTCTCTGCTCTTGTTGAACCATGTACTAGTGAAGTCTCGCATTGCTTCGTCTCCTTTGCGCCATTTGTCTTTCATTGTTGCAGTTGTATTTTCTATCCTATGCAATCTGTCTCCAAGAAATTCAAGTTTGAACTGATGTCTCACAAGTGTAGCTTATGCGTCAGCTGAGATCTCCTCTCCATGGTTGTTTGTATCAGACATATCTGATTTCACCGTTGCTACTAGCCTTCCTCGGTTTGTTGGTATAGCTTCGTCGATCGATGTCCTTTTGTTACTGTCGGTCGATATGTTGATGTGTCTGTCGATCGATGTTGATGCCTCTGGTCGACGAGCGATATATCGCTGAATCTCCACTATCTCCCTCTGCATTGCCTCTGTCTGAGAAGTCAAAAAACTGATGGTAATGTCCCAGGTGAAATAGATGTCATCACATCTCTTATCAAGCCTCTCTTCTGCAGCTCCCAGAGTTCTGTAGATCTCTTTTACCATCTGATCAATCTCTGCTCTGGTGTAAGAATCTGGTTGAGACTTCATCGGATTTTTAGTGGTTACGGGTCATCGTCGATCAATTTTGGAAGGTCTCTGTCGATCGATGTTGAAATGATTATGTCGATCAATTATGGTGTTGTTGCTTTGGCCGCACGTTGTGCCTGCATACTGGCTATGTCTTGCCTCATCTCCTCCATGCATGTAGTCAACCAACTAATGCTATCATTCAGTGGGTAGTAGACACCATCAAGCTTCATCTGGAGGTCATCTTCATTCTTTTCTTGGGCTCCACAGATTCCACAAAGCATCTCATTTATCTCATCCTTGGTGTAGGTCTCTTGTACTAACTTGGTCTGTGTGAATGACCTAGCATTTTCTGGAAGACATAGGTAGCTGTGCTCATCCATTGAGGCTCTTTCCAAAAGACTTCTGATATCATCTTTGGATACACGGATGATGTGTCCATCTACATCTCGGGCATGTCCATGATCATCTTTGTAGACTTGATACCACTCAAATTACCCTAAGGAGTGAATTACTCTCTCAAATAAGAGGTTCAATTGCAGTACTTAGGGATCGAATCCACAAGGAGCTAGGGAACCTATTAAATCTAGTCAGGTTATTAATTCTAGGTGTTTGTTGTTTTATGGGTTTAAAAGTAAATAACAATCCTAATTGTGCAAGTCTATTACTTTATTAACAAGATGATTGGGGGTGTAACTTTATTGTAAGGTATTAGATGCAGGGTTTCTATTCAGGTGTTGGAGATTATAATCCTATAGATGCCTAACAGTTGCATGCATGATATATTAGAGCTCAACTCCTTAATCACAGTGATCAGCGATGGCAATGTTTCACTGGTTAACTAACTAGATCTTGGATTTCAACTGTCGCCTTTTGATCACAAGAAAGTGTCGATCGATGATCCTATAGGGATATCAATCGATACACCTTTCACAATATCGATCGATTGTCAGATGACGATATCGATCGATAGCTTCTAGTTAAGCCCTAGGCGTAGGTTGATAATGCTCACTAGTCTCGTAGATCAGCAGTTAGCTCTCTCTAGCAGTCCTAGCATGACAGATTAGATTCTGGACAGGATGATCAAGGATGCTTGACACATGAAAATTCCTAGGTTCAATATTCTAGTTAGCAAGGCTAGAAGAAGCATTAAGAACAATCAATCAATGAATATCACAACTAAGCAATTCTATAGTTGGGGCTAATCCCTCTAACCTATTTGAACCCTGAATCTAACAAGTAAACTACTCAGACATAGCAAAGCAATTCATGACACAAATATAGATAAAAACAGCATAGAATAGATAGATGAATCAATGGAGTTCCAATCACAAATCTCTCTATGATCTTCTCTCCTAAAAACTCTCTCTCTCTCTTGCTGAAAGTAAGAATACAATGATGGTAAAAGCTCCTCTTGCCTCCTAACACTTAGGCAAGTATACTACTATTAGGTTAAAAACTCATCCGGGGTAATCTTGTAATTTGGTGAAGCCTTGGGTTTAAAGTCGGCTGGAACCAAGTCGTGTGTTTCGTGTCTCGACATCGATCGATGGTACATGATGTACATCGATCGATCATAATCTTCAATCGTCGAGGCTTCTCTTCTGTATCGATCGACGGCACTGGGTGTGCATCGATCGATTGCTTCTTCTGCATATCGACCTCTAATGGTCAGCTCGGATGAAATCTCTTTTAAGCTTCTAAATGCTCCATAATCATCACTTTACTCCAAGATACTCCTGAACATGAAAACATACCTAATAGGATAGAATATATAATATATAGATAGTAAAACACTTATATACCATGGATGAAAATGGGTCAAATCCATGGTATAACAACTCCCCCAGACTTATCCTTTTGCTTGTTCTCAAGTAAAACAAACGGGCAGTCTCTCTGAAAGAGGTTTGAAAACAGCAGAGACTCACAAATTTAAAACATAGAAATCATCACCTCTACAATATTGCAATCCACATCTAAAAAGTCCTAATCACAAAAACACATTATGCAATATCCTAGCTTAGCAACCAAATTCAACTAGTCAACAACTCCGCAAATCCTATCTAACATTCCCCTCTACTAATCTCATTTCTTAGCATAAATATAAAAGTGCAGGCTTTACCTTGGGAGTATCAATCACAGGATACAAGGATTTTTAGACAAGTATCTGGAACTGCAGGTAAAAGTTAGTTCCTAATTTCTCTCTCTCTAATTTCTCTCTTGAGTCAAAGTCTGCTTTTATTGCAAGATTAGTGACCAATATTGGACAGGCTTCCATGAATCAAGACTTAATGATGGTTGCCACCAAGCTCTGTTCACTTCTTTTTGACATATATCCAAGAATTCTTTGTGAAGCGAGCCTTGAAGATTGCGCCTCCAAGTCCCGTTTGAATTCTTTTTATTGGAATCTTTATGAATCAAGCCTTAATGGTTTTAGCAACAAAGTCCTGTTCAGATTCCTCGTAACTAAATCCTAAGTCCTATTTAAATAATAAATTTCAGAATTTTTTATTTTTTATTTTATTTTTTTATTTTTTATTTTTTATTTTATAACACTAACTACTCTAGGGTCGAAATAGAGAGAGAAAAAGTGATAAATGAATCTACACAAGGTGTTACCTTCCAGACTTGTCGGAAGAATCCGATCTCATGTATACCAAGCTCCAAGACAAGCAATTATGTCAGGTTTACTGTTGGAGGTCAGCTTTGGTTCCTTCAAACAATCATGGCAAGTGTGTATAATTGACAGGTTGATCCACTTTAGCATCTTTAGTACTATATGTAATCGGTAAATCTAAAATGGTGCTAAAGAGTGGTTAGACATTCAAGTATAAATCAATAATAAGATCATAGTCCCTTTCTCATAGCTAAGTATAACTTTATTAAAATCTTTTTAATAAGAATCATAATAAATAATGTCAGTTAACCACCCCCCAGACATAAATTACACTGTCCCAGTGTAACACAGTCGGAGTTATGGTGGAAATAAATCATAAGTACTCAATGTAACAAGTTAGGAAGATAAACCTGACCGGAGTGGGAATCGATCGATGTGCATCGGTATGCATCGATCGTCGCAGGTGTCAGCATGTCGATCGATGTCGATGTCTAGTCCACGGTCGATATGGTGATCATCATCCTACTTGGGCCTTGCAATAAATCTGAAAGAATAAAAACGAAAGTAAATACTAGTAACTAAGAAAACCAATTAAAATTACCTAAAGTGGGTTGCCTCCCACTCAGCCCTTTATTATAGTCATTTAGCTTGACTGTGGAGGTGTTTGGCTAGTTGGTGGAAAGACAGCTACTTGTTGGAAAACAAGCATCCACCTCATCTCTGCACATTCTGGACCAAGCTGTAATGAAATTTCTTGTGGCCTCATCGTTTCTGGTCCATCTCTCATCCATCTTCTGTATTGCATTTGAGATGTTCTGTAGCCTCTCCTGAAGAGTTTCAATGCTGAACTGATGCCATCCTATCTTGTCGTAGGCGTATGCTGATAGCTCATTCAGTTCCTCGTGCGACCATATGTCTATTGATCGTTGACGGTGCAATACTGTCGATCGATTTGGAGCATGCTATGTCGATCGATGCTGATATCTGGTGTTGAGATGCGAGTTGCCTTTGAATGGCTTTGACTTCCTTCTGTAGCCACTCTGCTTGGCTATCTAGTCCACCGAGTCTGACGTCGAATGGAAAGTAGATGTCATCACACCGCTTCTCAAGTCGTTCCTCCATGGTGTCTATAGCAGTGTAAAGCTTTGATGTGATCTGATCAACTTCTGCTGCAGTGTAGGGAAGGTGCTCTGTAGGTTTCCTGCCGTCGAGCGATGCCCTGCGGAACCTATCAATCGATGTTGATCCTTCATCCTGAAAATCATGTTGATCATGAAGCTTGCCAATATCCTTCTGGACTTTCATCATCTGCGTAGACAAGCTGTCCAACTATCGAATGATAGGTGAGGTGAAACGGTCGTGCATATCCTCATAAGATAGTAACCTATCTTCCATGGCTGCGAACTTGCTGTCGATCGATGTGATGGTGCAGATATCAAGCGATGTGGCTGGTTGTGGATCCTTCTTGCGAATGGTGTCCAAATCTTGCTGTAGCAGATCAATTCTCGTGCTTATCCAGTCCACGTTGTTGTTGAGAGGGTTGTAGACATCGTTCTGCAGGGATTTCGGATGTCTGTGGCTTGACATCGATCGATGTTGCTTTGTTGGTGTCGATCGATGGCGATGTCGTAGCTTCCTTCTCGAGGCTGTGCTGCATACTCTCAATCTCTGTCCTCATCTCTGCCAAGCTTCTGAAAAGCTCGTTGTAACCTCTGTCAAAAGGCTGATAGGTGTCCTTCTACCAATGTCTTGAGTTCATCTCCTATCCTTTCCTGAGCTCCACAAATACCAGTCACCATCTCATTAATCTCATCCTTGGTGTAGATCTCTGGTGCCAGTCTTGTAGGTGTGAAAGAAGTGGCATGTTCTGGAAGACATATGTGACTCTCTTCATATAGTGATGCTCTCTCCAGAATTTTTCTGATGTTGTCCTTGGTAACAGGGATCATCTCACCAGCTATGCTCCTTGCATATCCAAACTTATCTCTGTAGACTCCATATTCGTCCTTCTGTTCCCATCTGAACTTTCTGGCTCCATAGATGTCATAAGCGTGATGTCCAAACTCATAACGTTTGTCGATCGATGGTGAGGGTGTCTTGTCGAGCGACATTGGTGTTACCATGTCGAACGATGTTGGAGCAACCTTGTCGATCGATGTGTGGCTAACTGGTCGATGATTGGTGTGAACCAATTGCTGTTGTGTTAGCCCCTGGATGTTCGTCTGGAACTGTTGGAATGTTGTCTGGAATGTTGCGTTGCTGCATAAACAAGTTGTCTGGTCCATTGGCCACCTGAAGAATGTCTGCTATGTCCTCTCTGAATACTTTTAGAATTCTTCCATCCATAGCTCTTGCATGGCCATCTGGGTCCCTGAAAATACCAAATTCATCAGGAGTTAGAAAATCGTAATCCATACTCATATTCTTCTTAGTAAATAAAGAAAGTTGAGGTTTAGGATGAGTATCGATCGATGTTGATACTGAAGTATTGATCGATGTTGATACTAGAGTATCGATCGATGGTAGACGTTTGTCTGCAGAATTAGTGTTTTTGGATTGAATGCTCCTCCTGGATGTTCCTTCTGATTGGTTTGTGGGAGCATTCATATTTTCTGCTTCGGTGTCGTGAAAAGTAATCTGGGGTGCAGAACTCCTTATATAGGTATTGGAAAACCTACTTGGAATTGGAATGTTCCCTTTTTCCTTTTCAAAGGCGGCGGCTTTAATATCGATCGATGTACCAGGTATGGTATCGATCGATGCATAAGAACGTTTTGCTGGGTGAGGGTGGGTATCGACCGATGCTGAGTAAACTTTGCCGATCGATGGTGGAGACGTGTTGTTGAAGGAATGGCCTGAATATTGTCATCCTGCATAGCAATCTCTATACCTCTTTCCCTCCAGTAATCCTCATCATACTCCTCTGTAGGATCCTCATTGGATGAAGGAATTATAGTATCCACTGCAAAACTTTCATGGAATCCACTGTCTGGCCAACTGCCTATTGAATAGTCATCTCGTCCTCTGTTGTTGGGTTGTTGAAAGGCAAAGTCTGGATAACACTGATCTGGTAATATGAAGTGGTCTACCGGTTGCTTTCCGTCGAGCGACATGGGATTGCTTTCATCAGTCGTCGGTGACTCATTGAAATCGATCGATGAAACAGTGTGAGTGTCGATCGATTCCGAGTACTCCGTTTCGTACTCTGCTCCACAATGGCATGCTGCAATGTAGCCAAGATCATTTCCAAGCTCCACGAGGTTGAACTGTTGTCTCACAACTTGAACTTGGTAATAGTGGACGTCTGGATCTATCAGTGTCAGACACAATCTGTTGGTGTTCATGTCACATACAGCTCCTACTGTAGCCAGGAAAGCTCTTCCAAGCAGAAGTGAAGAGTTCCAGTTTAGCTTTATGTCCATGACATGAAAATCTACTGGGACAAGGGCATTACCAATCTTTACTTCAAGGTCTCTTATGATGCCTCCTGAGCTTCTTTCTGAATGATCCACGAAGGTGAAAGATTCTGATGAAGTCTCTATTTCAGACCCAGCTGGTCTGCCATAACCTTAGGTAGTATGCTGACTGATGCTCCTGTGTCACAAAGTGCATGGGGAAATTCAATACCCTTCACCACACATGGTATTGCGAACTTCCCAGGATCACTTTTCTTCTTCAATGTGATCCTTAGTTTCATCCTTTCCCTGACATGATGAAACATTCTCCTAATGTCCTCCTCAGTTTCCTTAGTCTCTCTGAAGAACATCCACAACCTGTGTGTGAATTAAACTTCATCAAAAGGTTTCTCCACTGGGATTCTGAGGACTCTCTTAGTGAAACCATCCATCTCCTTCTCATTAGCTTCCCTCTTAAGGTTCTTAGGAATCTTCTCCTTCCTCTTCCTTAACCTTCTTCTTTCAGTTGCCTCATCAACTTGCATAGGCTCTGGTGTAGTGTCTGGAGGGTTGCTTGTAGGTTCTGGTGGGTTGGCTGATGGTTTTGGTGGTGGTCTGAGTGCGTTGATTC
Source organism: Brassica napus (assembly GCF_020379485.1). Lineage (NCBI taxonomy): Eukaryota > Viridiplantae > Streptophyta > Magnoliopsida > Brassicales > Brassicaceae > Brassica > Brassica napus. The sequence goes on along the minus strand of NC_063452.1, from coordinate 37,083,993 downwards.
GGTCATTATCAATAGATGGTAACCGCACTCGGTAGGTGAGAGGTGCCCGTCGATCGATGGGAAATGAGGGGGGTCGATCGATGTCGGTCTCTCTCTGTCGGTCGACTACTGGCTCAAGCGGTCGATCGATTTTGACGCAGAAAGGGGAGGGTGGGTGAGGATGTTTTTCTATGAATTCCTCATGAGTCATGATTCGAACTGCACTACACTCCGCAGTCGATTCAGCAGACGACATCGATCGATGTCGAGAGTAATCTGTCGATCGATCTTCGTCATGGTTTGTCGATCAATGTGTATCCATTGACATCGGTCGACACCATTGTGATCCGCCGAAACTCATGGAGCTTTCAACTTCGAAGTATCCTTCTCCAAGATTCTCATGCTTTACCACTTGCAAAAAAATCATCATCTATGATGGCATTGACGTGGTGTTTTGATTTCTCAACTCCTGCCTCTCTAGCCAAGGCTTCTTGCCTCTTTACAGTGCCTCCAGTCTGAACCACTTGCATTTCAAGCTTCCTAACCTGAGTCCCTAAGGTCTCAATTCTTGTGTTCAGACTGTTGTAGGCGGAATCTATCTTCCCATTGAAATCCACAGTGAGTTGTTGCTGTCCTTCCAGAAATCTGTCAAGCATTGCTTCAATCTTGCTCTCCTGAGTCTGTGGTGGTGGATTCTGGTAGAATGAGTTTCCATAGCCTCTGCTGTTGTTGCTGAAAGGTTTCTGAAACTGTGAACTCTGGTTACTCCTCTGACCATTGCCATAGAAGTTTTTGTTTCAACCCTGGTTTCCAAACCTCTGAAATCCAGTACCTCCAATGTAGTTCACATCTTCTTCTCCTTCCATGTTTACAGCTTCTTCTCCTTCAGCTGAGCAGACCTGCTTCCTAAGAAGCTCATGAACTACAACTAACTTTGCTCTAACTTCGTCCATCTGCTCCTTCTCTAGGGATGCAACAGACTTCTTTCTTTCAAAGTCAGTGTTTTTGGTGCTGCTGCTGTTTGCTAGATTTTCTACCAGTCTCACAGCTTCCACCGGATTCCTGGTGTTGAAGTTTCCCTCGCTAGCTGTATCAAGAGCCATCAGATACCTCAGGCAATACCTCTGAAGAAAATGCTCAGCAGTTGCACTTCGTTGAATCCGTGGTGTGGACAGTCTCGCTGGAATAACTTGAATCTGATCCACGCGTCTTTGAAAGGCTCTCATGTCTCTTGCGCGAATGTAGCGATTTTGCTTCTCAAGTCTTCAGCGCGTTCCTCATCGAAGAAGTTTCGCAAGAAAGCATTCTTGATTTCGGCCCAGGATGTTAGAGATCCTGTGGGTAGCTGCTTAAGCCAGTGCATCGCTTCTCCAGTTAGAGAATACTTGAAGAGCTTGCACAATAGGTAGTCCTCAGGGACTCCATCCATACGAATAGCAGTGATAAGATCCTCGAACCTTTCTAGATGGTCCATAGGATGCTCGTGCGGTAACCCAGAGTAGGGTATCTGCGACACGAGTGTGTAGTACTGAGGCTTCAGCTCGAAATTCTGCTTCTGAATCTCTAGAAGTCGAATAGGTGATCTGTTGGCATAGTACTCATCTGCACGATTGTAGTCGGCCAGTGCCCTTGGTCGAGCAGCCTCTTCAAAAGGTTGAGCAGCTCCTGTAGCATCAGTATCAGGGATTACATTCCCCTAAGCGTCTAGTTTCTGACTGTTGCATTACGCAGATGACCATCCTGGTCATACAAGTTTCCATTCTCGTCCTGTCTGAGAATAACAATCGCAACCATGCTTTGCGACTGAGGATCGATCGATGTACGCGGTGTAGTGTCGATCGATCGCGAACGATGTAGATCGGTCGACGATGAAGGTCGGATGTCGGTTGACGGTTGGGTGCGAGAATCGGTCGACTTGAAAGTTGCTGCATCGATCGATGTGGAACGTTGGTCTTTTCGGAACGAGCGTTCCAAGTGAGCATGATCTTTTGAGAATAGCAGGTGTTTCTCCTTGTTGCTTCTGGTATTGCTGGGCATGCACCTGAGAAGACAAGAAAAATTTTTGTGTCAGAATGCGGGTAGAGAAAAGAATAAGAATCAATAACACTAAATCTAATGGCGATCAAAGCTCCCCGGCAACGGCGCCAAATTTGATACCACTCAAATTACCCTAAGGAGTGAATTACTCTCTCAAATAAGATTTTCAGTTGCAGTACTTAGGGATCGAATCCACAAGGAGCTAGGGAACCTATTAAATCTAGTCAGGTTATTAATTTCAGGTGTTGTTTGAACCGAGACTATCGATAAACTTGTAAAGAGAAAATGACGAGTTCTCGTCAGTGGGTCAAGACAAAGACGTGTTTTATTAGATCAAGTGAACGCTCAGTCGTATTACAAGGAGGGGAAGACAAGGAAATGAACCGGAGAAATCTGGTTTGCCGGAGAATACAAGTCGGCGAGAATAAGATGTAAAACCCAAGTTTCTAGCCAAAAGTAAGTGTGTGGTGATTTGTGGATCCCTTCATTGTTGTCTCTCCTCCTCCTTTTATAGACGGTCTTCTGTTGACCTAATTCGACTTGACCTAACGGGCCTTCTTGACGATTGGGCCGAGTTGTCGGGCCGCTGAACCGAGTCGTCGAGCCGAAGACTTAAGGTCGTTCGCTCTGCCGGCTAAAAGTAGTCCGAAATCGAGTCGACTACTGGCTCGCGAGTCGACGAGCCGAGCTCATCTGTTTTGGTCATGTGTCAGGACAACCATCATGTGGGCCTTTTGGGAGGGTCAGGCCCATATCCAACAGTAATTCCCTCTAGATCACTGGTGAGTAGCGTAGCCGACTCATCGAATTTGGAAGTAGGGTTTATAAGATAATTGTTCTGGACCCGCGATCCCGCATGACTCCTCGACTACACGGACGACTCGCTTGCTCGTGACTCGCAGTCTCATTGGATTGGTTCGAACCGGCGGTTTCCTTTGGCTTTGGTTGCAATCGCTGGATTTGGTCTAAACCGGTTCCGGTTTACCTCGAGAAGTCGAACCGTCGCGAGATCCGGTGAACTTCACGTGCCTAAACGGGCCTTCATAGGCCCATCTAGGTCTAATGATGACGCCTCGGGGTGCGCAGTCTCTCCTCATATATACCCCTCTCGCCTCTCATTTTCTTCATTCTTCACCCGACTCATGTACTTTCTCTCTATTTCTCTCTGCTTCTCTCTCTACCCCTTTTTAGTCATAGATTCCTAGAAACTTGCCATGTCGTCGGGCGGTAGGCTTTCCAAGGAACAGAAAGGGAAGGCTGTGGCGACGGAGACGAGCCCCGTACGAGTCGTCAACTCGACCCTGCCTTCTGATTTTGAGGTGATACACTGTGAGGCCATGATGGATACGACGAATATGGATACGTCCCAGCGGGTCCTGGTCGCCGAGTCGGCGCGTCTAATTCACGAGGAAAGGGCGACCGTTGAGTCGGTCGCGCAAGATTGTGCGAGAGATGGTCGAGGTGGAGCCCACGACGGAGAGATTTCTCGTTCTGATTTTGTTCCATGCTGCTATCATCCCGAGGGGATTTTCGAAGATCTCCCGGCGTTGGCACCGGGGCTGTTACGTCCTCCGGTCGTGGAGGGACAATTGTGGGAGAATGTTGAGGCGACTCGTTCGACTCCAAGCAGCGTGAAAATTCTTTTGAGGGAGTGTGTTGGAGTTGGGGTGACTTTTCTGATTCCAACTAAGACCTAGAGGCCATGGTCACCCCCGGTGGGATTCCAATGTGTTTATGAATCCTATTTTCTGAATGAGACCAGGTTTTGGTTCCCGATCCCTAGGCTCGTCACGTCTTACATGAGGCGTCGTGATGCGGTGATAAGTCAGTTCTTAAATGGTTTGTTTCGTCTCCCGGTAGCATTGTTAGTGATGGCGGCTGAGATCGACGTGTCGATGAATGTTCGAGCCTTCGAGGAGTTGACGTATCTTAAGTCGATGGGGGAAGGGTTGTACTCGATCCAAATGAGGCCGAACTACAACGTTATCGTTGGGCATCCCAACAGAGCGAACAACTGGCAGCCTTTTTATTTCTACGTCAAGTCGGATGAGTTTGCTTTCGAGGAGATTGTTGCTGATAACTCGCAATTGATTGCTTCCCTGATCTTTCTAGTTTCCTTTTCAATGCAGTTGATCATCCGGATACGACAACTATTTGAACCGAGACTGTCGATAAACTAGTAAAGAGAAAAGGACGAGTTCTCGTCGCTGGGTCAAGACAAAGACGTGTTTTATTAGATCAAGTGAACGCTCAGTCGTATTACAAGGAGGGGAAGACAAGGAAATGAACCGGCGAAAGCTGGTTTGCCGGAGAATACAAGTCGGCGAGAATACGATGTAAAACCCTAGTTTCTAGCCGAAAGTAAGTGTGTGGTGATTTGCGGATCCCTTCATCGTTGTCTCTCCTCCTCCTTTTATAGACGGTCTTCTGTTGACCTAATTCGACTTGACCTAACGGGCCTTCTCGACGATTGGGCCGAGGTGTCGGACCGCTGAACTGAGTCGTCGAGCCGAAGACTTACGGTCATTCGCTCTGCCGGCTAAAAGTAGTCCGAAGTCGAGTCAACTACTGGCTCGCAAGTCGACGAGCCGAGCTCATCTGTTTTGATCATGTGTCAGGACAATCATCATGTGGGCCTTTTGGGAGGGTCAGACCCATATCCAATAGGTGTTTGTTGTTTTATGGGATTAAAAGTAAATAGCAATCCTAATTGAGCAAGGCTATTGCTCTACTAATAAGATGATTGGGGGTGTAACTTTATTGGAATGTATTAGATGCAGGGTTTCTATTCATGTGTTGGAGATTATAATCCTGTAGATGCCTAACAGTTGCATGCATGATATATTATAGCTCAACTCCTTAATCACAGTGATCAGCGATGGCAATGTTTCACAGGTTAAATAACTAGATCTTGGATCTCAACTGTCGTCTTTTGATCACAAGAAAGTGTCGATCGATGATCCTATAGGGATATCGATCGATACACCTTTCACAATATCGATCGATTGTCAGATGACGATATCGATTGATAGCTTCTAGTTAAGCCCTAGGCGCAGGTTGGTAATGATCACTAGTCTCCTAGATCAGTGGTTAACTCTCTCTAGCAGTCCTAGCATGACAGATTAGATTCAGGACAGGATGATCAAGGATGCTTGACACATGCAAATTTCTAGGTTCAATATTCTAGGTAGCAAGGCTAGAACAAGCATTAAGAACAATCAATCAATGAATATCACAACTAAGCAATTCTATAGTTGGGATTAATCCCTCTAACCTATTTGAACCCTGAATCTAACAAGTAAACTGCTCAGACATAGCTAAGCAATTCATGACACAAAATATAGATAAAACGTGCATAGAATAGTAGATGAATCAATGGAGTTCCAATCACAAATCTCTCTATGATCTTCTCTCCTAAAACTCTCACTCTCTCTCTTGCTGTAAGTAAGAATACAATGATGGTAAAAGCTCTCTTTGCCTCCTAACACTTAGGCAAGTATATAATTATTAGGTTAAAAACTCGTCAGGGTAATCTTGTAATTTGGTGAAGCCTTGGGGTTAAAGTCGGCTGGAACCAAGTCGCGCGTTCCGCGTCTCGACATCGATCGATGGTACAGGATGTACATCTATCGATTGCTTCTTCTGCATAGCGACCTCTAATGGTCAGCTCGGATGAAATCTCTTTTAAGCTCCTAAATGCTCCTAAATGCTCCATGATCATCACTTTACTCCAAGATACTCCTGAACCTGAAAACATACCTAATAGGATAGAATATATAATATATAGATAGTAAAACATTTATATACCATGGATGAAAATGGGTCAAATCCATAGTATATCAACTCCCCCAGACTTAACCTTTTGCTTGTCCTCAAGCAAAACAAACATGCAGTCTCTCTGAAAGAGGTTTGAAAACAGCAGGGACTCACAAATTTAAAACATAGAAATCATCACCTCTACAGTATTGCAATCCACATCTAAAAAGTCCTAATCACAAAAGTACATTATGCAATATCCTAGCTTAGCAACCAAATTCAACTAGTCAACAACTCAGCAAATCCTGTCTGACATTCCCCTCTACTAACCTCATTTCTTACCATAAATATAAAAGTGAAGGCTTTACCTTGGGAGTATCGATCACAGGATGCAAGGATATTCAGACAAGTATCTGGAACTGCGGGTAAAAGTTAGTTCCAAATTTTTCTCTCTCTAATTTCTCTCTTGAGTTAAAGTCTTCTTTTATTGCAAGATTAGTGACCAAGATTGGACAGGCTTCCAAGAATCAAGACTTAATGGTGGTTGCCATCAAGCCCTGTTCACTTCTTTTTGACCTATATCCAAGAATTCTTTGTGAAGCGAGCCTTGAAGATTGCCGCCTCCAAGTCCCGTTCGAATTCTTTTTATTGGAATCTTTATGAATCAAGCCTTAATGGTTTTAGCCACAAGTCCTGTTCAGATTCCTCCTACTAAATCCTAAGTACTATTTAAATAATAAATTTCAGAATTTCCAGATGTACCAGATTATCCAAGAATAAGGGTCTCTATCTAGTTCAGGCTCGACAATGTTGTTTTTCTTCCAGAAAAGATAATCCATATTTGCATAAAGGCTCGAAACCGGGAAGATGTGTGGGCTTGTTGGAGTTGTTGATAAGGACCAAGCTTGTAAAGTTGGCGGGCATTCAAAGATTGCATGTGTGGTAGATTCTCTTGGTTCTCCACATCGTAGACATTAGTTATCACATCTCATGTTTCGTCTTATGAGATTCTTCGTTACTGCCACATGACCTGTTATCAGTTGCCATATAAGATGACAAATCTTTTGAGACGCCTTTATCTTCCAAGCGAAGGCTTGAAGTTTAGGTATACTGGGTTCCAGTACCTCTTTTTCTTCTTCATCTTTCAATAAATTCCAAGCAACCCAATATAATGATTTAACAGTATACTATCTATTCTTGGTGTAGTTCCAACAAAATGTATCACGGCGATGAGTTGTGCTTATGGCCAAACTCCTTACGAGAAGTTTATCAACAGGGGAAATATAATTCTCCAATAGCCCAACATCCCACTTCTTCGGTTTTCCATTAATGAGGTCGCTAACTCTCATGTTCGGATGCAGAGCCCGGGCTATAGGTTGAGCCGGCCTAGCCGGTGCTGTAGGGATCTAAGGATCCTCCCACACCTTGACCTCATATCCAGAATGTACTTTGGTTTAATCCCCAAAAGGAGTAGCTTTCATGCCGCTGAAATGCTTGTCCACACATAAGATGGACTGCTTACAGAGATTGTTCGTAAAGGCGAACTCGATCTATAGTATCTTCCCTTCAGAACTCGAGCTACTAATGAGTCAGGGTATTGAACTAGTCTCCATAGTTGTTTTGCTAGAAAAGCCAGGTTAAACTCATAGATCATACGGAAGCCAATTCCACCCTCCTGCCTTGGTAAGCAAAGCTTTTCCCATTTTGCCCAGTGAATTCCTCGCTTTGGAGAGGTTGAACTCCACCAGAATTGTGCAATGTCACTTGCGAGGTTTTCACATATCGCTAATGGAAGCAAGAAACTAGACATAACGTATGTCGGTAGAGCTAGCAAGATTGATTTTATCAAAACCTCTTTTCCTCCTTTTGATAGCCATCTACCTCTCCATCCATTCACTCGATGCATCAATTTGTCCTTGAGAAAAGCAAAGAGTTTGCATTTAGATCCGCTGATGTCTTCTGGAATTCCTAGGTATGTACTCATTCCTCCTTCATTCTGGATTCCAAGTGTATCTTTAATCTGTTGTCTAACAGTTGCGTTGATCCTCTTACCAAAGAGTATTAAGGATTTCTTGAAGTTGATACATTGGCCTGATGCTTGTTTGTATTTCCTGACTACTTTCATCACTTCTTCGCATTCACGGGGATCCACCTTACAGAAGAAAAGGCTATCATCAGCAAAGAGAAGGTGGGATACCGAGGGACACGCATTCCAGTTATCTTTCCTTGGTTATCTGCATGATTAAGAAGGCTAACGAGTGCTTCCGTGCATAGAATAAAGATGAAAGAAGACAAAGGATCTCCTTGACGCAGACCTCTCTCCGGTACAATATGTCCCATGGGTTTGTCCATTCATGAGCACTTTGTATTTGACCGAAGTGATACAACGCATAATCCAGGTAATCCATGTTTCTGAGAAACCCATCTTTCGAATGACAGCTTCAATGAACGACCACTCCATTCTATCATATGCTTTACTCATATTCATCTTAATGGCCATCCTTTTATTGCGTCCACTTGGTTTAGTTATCAGGGCATGGAACATTTCTTGAGCTATCATGATATTATCTGATATATGTTTTCTAGCAACAAAGGCTGACTGGGTTTCTGAAATTATATCTGGTAGAACTTTCTTTAATCTCTGGCATAAGACTTTAGAGATTATCTTGTAGCAAACATTTAACAAGCTAATTGGCATGAACTAGGACATTTCGTTAGGCCTAGTTGTCTTTGGAATGAGACAAATATTGGTATCATTCAATCCACTTGCCATCGTCCCATCAAGAAGGAATTGATTAACCATATGAGCTAAATCTTCCTTGACAATATCTGAAAATTGTTGATAAAAAAGAGTTGTCATCCCATCTGGTCCTGGGGCCTTTTCTGGATGCATAGCAAAGAGTGCTACCCCCCCCCCCCCCTTCTGTGACCGGAGCTGTAAGCTCATTATTTATTGGCTCCGTAATTGTTGTGGAAACCTCAGACAGCGCATCAGCTATATCCTCTGGGTTAGACGACTCAAAGATTTATCTAAAATAACTAGTAGCAATGGCCACCAGTCCTTCCTCATCCTCAACAACATTCCCATTTGCATCTAAAAGCTGTGTAAATTTATTTCTCGCCCTCATTTGCTTTGTTAATGCATGGAAATTTTTTGTGTTTCTGTCACCTTCTCTTAGACAGAAAACTTGACTTTTTTGCTTCTAGAACATCTGCTCTGCCTTAAGAGCATCAGAAAGTTCTTTCAGAGCTGCTGATATATCCTCAGTCGTAGCGTCATCATTCGAGTATAGACCCTCCACCCTTTCTTTAAGTTCTTCTACTAGGAGATCTGAGTTAAAATTGTGTTGTCTCCTCCATAGACTGAAGGCCTTACGGCAACTCGAAATATGCTCAATAATATTTGCGTCCGGAGGGAGATCTGGAGATTTCCATCCTTCAAGAATGACCTGCCTTAACTCCTCATTATCTAGCCATCATTTATCAAATTTGAACTTCTTTGATTTCCTTGTTGGCTTTGTGAGAATTCCGCTAGAATCGGACGATGATCCAATCCCCATAACCTCATGTACTTTACAACAGAATGAGAAATTTTTTCATGGCAATCCCCATTTCCAACCGCTCTGTCTAGGCGACATCTAACAGTTCTTCGTCCTGCTCTCTTTCCTACCCACGATAACATATTTCCAGTAAATGGGAATTCCAGAATCCCACAATCGCTTAGCATCTGCCTAAAAGGTAGAAACGAGATGTCAGAACGTTGTCATCCTCCCTCCTTTTCATTATAACCAGTGATTTCATTAAAATCTCCTATCATAAACCAATGCCCATTTCTTGTTGTTGAGAAACGCGTAAGACCTTCCCAAACTTGATCTCTACGTTCTAGTACAGGGTCTCTATAAACAAACGTCATAAAGACTTTTATTCCATCAATGACTGCCTCAATGTCAATCATTCTGTTATTTGAAAATAAAACATTAACTTGAAATTAGTCCATAAAAAATAAAGCTAAACCTCTGCTGAGTCCAAGAGGCTCAACAGTAAACAAATGGTCAAATCCTAAGTCTGCTTGAATGTTTTGCAACAGCAGCTTCCTATTCTTTGTTTCAGAAAGGAACACAAGTCATGGGCGAAGCTTCTGACACATCTCCGTAAGGTGTCGAACTGTGAGGTTGCTCCCAATCCCTCGACAGTTCCAACTGATTGTCTTCGTAGATGATGTTTCGATGGGTTTTTGGAACCCATCAAACCATCCCTGATTGATGAACTTGTCCTTGCCCTTTTTGAAGATCCAAGTCGATGTTTCCTTTCCTTCCCAGCATCTCTGTGGTTTGATCTATCAGTAGGCTTAGGTGATCTTTGTTGTGGAGAACCTCTACGGAGGACCTCAGCCTTCTTATTATGAAAACCTAAAGGAGCTCCCATTTTTTACTCGCCTTTAGACTCTTGGAGATATTAATGGAATCTCGTGTAGCCACCTTAGAAACCACATCACGTGATGAGTTACCATTCTCCATTTCCATAAGATCCATTCCCAAAAGATCATCATCATTGACCTCACAATCTATCATATGTTCATCTTGTGGCACAGTTAAGTCCATACCACTTAGGGCTCCTATTATGGCCTCATCCCCACTAGCCTTGGGTGAGAAGGATAGAGATTTTGATACACCTCTATCTCTTACAGTCACATTATAACTCCTATGAAGTGAATGTCGAGAAGTTGGAGTGACAATCTCACTCGCAAGTTTCTTTCCATGGTGAGCATCTTTCCCATCCTACTCACTATGCTGCGCTACATGTTGATCATTACCGCTATTGCTGTTTATATCTGAACCATCTGGGATGATCGTAGCTTGAGAACCCGACGCTGGATCTTCCCTCCTCATATTATACGAACCATTGTATTGCTTAGCACACAATCTTTGCTCAACGTTACGGTGATAAGGTTTTGAATGTTGCCGTGAGCCACCATACAGGTGTGTCCTTCCATTCCCATCTCTCCTTCGCATTATCCTATCAGAGTGACTGTATCGGTTAGCTCCATCCCGATACCGAGCATGAAAAGTCGCACCTTCGGGATGACTTCGATTCACATGATAAGACTCTCACAAGCCCTCGCGATCATCATATCCTCTTCGATTATCAGCATGTCTCGCCATGTAAGCTGAGCGAGAGTGATAATCAGAAGCTCCTTGTTCTACCAACAATGGTTGGCGAGAAGACTCCTCTAGGAGCTGAACCCGAGCGAATACACCGGTTCTCCCCTGATGTTGCCTTGCGTTTGCGAGCTAACTGAACTAGCCGGACAATAACCTTTCTCATGGGAGAGAGCGCCACACGTTGTACAATGCTTGAAAAAAATATCATATTTAATCTCTATTGTAACCTCCTCTCCCTCAGGTGATTGAACTTTCCTTTTGAACTTAAGAGGAACCCAAGAGTCAATGTCAATTAGCATACTAGCCTCCCACCAATATTCATCAAGTTTTTGTCCGTCCAGAGGTGCAGAGGGATACCAATAAGAGTAACCCAAAATGGAATGATTCAGGGGTAGTCATCATGGACTATTGGTTCCCATCGTACCAGTACGAACATACAATAGTTATAATGAAATGGACCCTTCCTGAGAACCGAATTAAGATCCTCCTCAGATGAAAAGTTAAACAGAAACTTTCCATTCCCTAGATCTATCGCAGTGATACGATCCTCTAATCCCCACTGATGAGGCATCGTCTGAATCAGTTTTTCAACGTTCTGTTTCTTTGGATTTAAGATCTTGCCGATAAGAGACATATGATACTCTTTTATGACAAAGGAATCATCATGTTCAGTTAACTGGATCGGGGCTCCATCATCTTCATAGCATATTCTCTTGCCTTTTAAATCTGCCATATGAGCAGACCTAGATTGAAACCTTGAACCCATACTGGAGCGATCGTCTATCAATGTTGCAGTAGAGCGGTCGAGTAGCTGGATCACGAGATCGTTGAGCAAAAGAGCGGACTAAAGAACAGAGAGCGGCTAATCACGACGTCAATGGGCGTTATGATTATGTGAGAATCGAGGTTTCAATGGAAACCACAATCCGCGAGATGAAACAGCAGATCAAGCCATAGAAGCTTGTGAAAGACGCCAACTGAAGATCTTCCAAGGAGAGAGGTTGGATCGAGAACTACAAGAAGTGTAGGATAGTCTCCCTTGTGGGTGAACAAGCAGTATCGCGTCCGTCGTGAGGAGATCTCCGGTGCAGAGGTGGCAGGATCTGGAAATCGCCATCTCGATCGCCAAAGCCCTAGCCGTCAGTATGAGATAGTAATTTGGATCTTTATATATACGCATTTCTTACAAAAATAAATCCAAAATATATTATCAACTGATAAAGAGTTCATTATGAATTAGGGTGAACATCTGATGAATTTTATTCTTTAATTAAATTGTGGTATTTCATTTTATATAACTTCCACAACTAGATATATATAAAATTTATCTCTCTCCTTCTTTCTCCTCTCTCTACCCCTCCACCCCTCGACTTTCAGAACTCAATTGAATCTCGCTCCGGTGTCCGGCCGAGTGGTATAATTCCACATAGGGGGGGAGGCAATAAAACAGGAGTAGGGTCACCTGACTCCACTATTTTTTTTAAAAAAAATTGTATTTCTTTTAAGTAAAAATGTATTAACCAGAATAGAAAACTAAATTTGAACCCACTGAAAAAATAGAACCCCACAAAGATAATTAAAACATTAAAATTTAAAGACAAAATTATGTAACTGATATATTTATATCATTTATTTGTTAAAAATTGGATTTGTATTAATTTTTATCTCAATTTTTACTATTTTAAAAAAGTCATGAAAGAAATAAAAAATTTATCTTAAATTTAGTGACATATTAGTTCTAAGCCCAAATTATGCTAGGCTCAAATAGTATAGTAATTTATCTCATGAACAATAAGAACAAATTAATAAACAAACTCCTCTTCTTCGACAAACACAAGAGCTCGTGTTCCAGAAGCATGTTTTGGATTAGTTTCGAGTTGGGTTCTTTTTTTATCTCATATTTTGGTGTTTTGATTATTTATTTATCAAACTAAAGATGATTATGATTCATTGATTCCAATTCAATAAAAATATTTAAGATTTATGTTTATCTGAATATTTTTAACAGTTTGTTTCATATTTATAAATGAGCTGTTTCTTTATTAATTAGATAAATAATGACCAATTTATCTAGATGATCTGGGTGAAAAAAAAATATTGTGATATAACCAGAATCAAAGACACAAGGTAAAACACAAATATTTTAGCGCAAGACTCATAAAAAAAACATCAAAACAGTTTAATCATTCTTACTTTGATTAATATGGTAAATGGTTGGAATAAAAAAAAAATTATTTCTTTTATCGAAATAAAATTTAAAAATATAGTTTATGAAACTGTAATAAAAAAAGTTTCAAAAGTCGTAGAATATAGTTTTTTATATAATTTTGTAATTAAGTTTTTTGAAAAAAAATTGAGCTCGGTCCAAAACATTTCTGGCTCCGCTACTGGTTGGAAATAACTAGGCAAATGAGTGGTATAACTCTGCTCGCTTCGTATTAACACAAAATATATAAATATAAAAACATAGTAACAAATTGATACTTACTGTTGCAATAAACGAAATCAACGGCACACGAAAAAGGCAAGAAGAAGAGTGATGCAAAGAGAAGAAGCAGAGGCTGGACCTGAGACATCCCCATGGATCAGTTCGTTTGATTTCCAAATAGAAGAAAAGGAAATTACAGGTTTACCATTTTCGTGCTATCACTTTTCTTTTATACCATTACTAAAAGGATATTTTCAAAAATACCTTCTTCGTTAAGTGGCAAAAGACTTTTATGTCCATGTTCTTTATATATATAATAAGTAAATATTTAAATAAATAAAAATCTAAAAAAATAAAAAATAATTTTTTTAATTTTTTTCTGAATTATAATATTTCGAAATTCAAACCATAAACCCTAAACCATCAATCTTAAACCCTTTTTTTTTTTAAATACGAACCCTAAACCGTAAACCATCAATCATAAACCCTATATTTTTTTTGAAATAAACCCTAAACCCAGAAACATCAACTCTAAACCCCGAAACATCAACTCTAAACCCTAAACCCTAAACCTTCAACTCTAAACCCTAAACCCTAAACGTAAACCCTACCCTAAACCTTCAACTCTAAACCCTAAAGCATCAACTCTAAACCCTAAACCCTAAACATCAACTCTAAACCCTAAACTATCAACACTAAACCCTAAACCTTAAAACTAAACTCTAAACCCTAAACCTTCAACTCAACCCTAAACCCTAAACTTCAACTCTAAACCCTAAACCATCAACACTAAACCCAAAACTATCAACACTAAACACTAAACCCTAAAAAGTAAACTCTAAACCCTAAACCCTAAAAAATTAACCATGAACCCTAAAACATCAACTCTAAACCCTAAACCCTAAACCTTCAACTCTAAACCCTAAACCATAAATCCTAAACCCTAAACTCTAAAACCCTAGAGTTGATGTTTTACGGTTTAGATTTGAAGATTTAGGGCTTAGGGTTTACATTTAGGGTTTAGAGTTGATGTTTTAGGGTTTAGATTTGAAGGTTTAGGGTTTAGGGTTCGAATTTCAGAAAAATATAAGGTTTAGGATTTAGGGTTTACGTTTTTGGTTTAGAGTTGATGTTTTAGGGTTTTGATTTGAAGGTTTAGGGTTTAGGGTTTAAGTTTAGGGTTTAGAGTTGATGTTTTAGGGTTTTGATTTGAAGGTTTAGGGTTTAGAGTTGATGATTTAGGGTTTAAAGTTGATGTTTTAAGTTTAGATTTAGGGTTTAGGGTTTACGTTTAGGGTTTAGATTTGAAGTTTTAGGGTTTAGGGTTTAGAGTTGATATTTCGGGGTTTAGGGTTTAGAGTTGATGTTTCATGGTTTAGGGTTTAGAGTTGATATTTTAAGTTTATATTAGTTAACCATACTTTTTTTTGTCAAAGGTAATCAAAAGGTTATAAATGTCTTTTACCGTCCATTAAAGATGAGGGCAAAAGTGGTTAGTGTAAACATGAAAAGTGGTATTTTGAAAACGGTATTTTTGGAATTTTCCTAAAAGAAAATAATTTGTGGAAATTACATGTTTACCATTTTCATGCTAACCCTATTCATTTTACCACCACTAAGAAGACATTTTCAAAAATAATTTCTTCACTAAGTTGCAAAAGATTATTATGCTCATGTTCTTTATATATATAATAAATAAATATTTAAATAAATAAAAATCTAAAAAAATAAAAAAATAACTTTTTTAATTTTTATCTGAATTATATTATTTCGAAATTCAAACCCTAAAACTCAACTCTAAACCCTAAACCATCAATCCTAAACCCTATTTTTTTTGAAATAAACATTAAACCCTGAAACATCAACTCTAAACCCTAAACCCCGAAATATCAACTCTAAACCCTAAACCCTAAACCTTCAACTTTAAACCCTAAAACATCAACTCGAAACACTAAACCCTAAACTTGAACTCTAAACCCTAAACCCTAAAAAGTAAACGCTAAACCCTAAACCCTAAAAAATTAACCCTAAACCCTAGAACATCAACTCTAAACCCTAAACCCTAAACTTCAACTCTAAACCCTAAATTCTAAACCCTAAATCCTAAACCTTAAATCCTAAACCCTAAACCCTAAAACCCTAGTGTTGATGTTTTAGGTTTTAGATTTGAAGATTTAGAGTTTAGTGTTTAC
Source organism: Brassica napus (assembly GCF_020379485.1). NCBI lineage: Eukaryota > Viridiplantae > Streptophyta > Magnoliopsida > Brassicales > Brassicaceae > Brassica > Brassica napus. The sequence goes on along the minus strand of NC_063452.1, from coordinate 37,068,439 downwards.
GTTTAGGGTTTAGAGTTGATGTTTTAGGGTTTAGATTTGAAGGTTTAGGGTTTTAGGGTTTAGGGTTCGAATTTCAGAAAAATATAAGGTGTAGGGTTTAGGGTTTATGTTTAGGCTTTAGAGTTGATGTTTTAGGGTTTTGATTTGAAGGTTTAGGGTTTAGGGTTTAGAGTTGATGTTTCGGGGTTTAGGGTTTAGAGTTGATGTTTCATGGTTTATGGTTTAGAGTTGATGATTTAAGGTTTAAAGTTGATGTTTTAAGTTTAGATTTAGGGTTTACGTTTAAGGTTTAGAGTTGATGTTTTAGAGTTTAGATTTGAAGTTTTTGGGTTTAAGGTTTAGAGTTGATGTTTCGGCGTTTATGGTTTAGAGTTGATGTTTCATGGTTTAGGGTTTAGAGTTGATGATTTAGTATTTAGAGTTGATGTTTTAAGTCTAGATTAGTTAACCATATGTTTTTTTTTTGTCAAAAGTAATCAAACGTTATAAATGTATTTTACCCTTCATTAAAGATGAGGATAAAAATGGTTAGTATAAACATAAAAACTGGTACTTTGAAAATAGTATTTTTGGCAATTTCTCAAATAATTTTCAGTTTGGATTGGCAGACAAGTTTGTAATACACGTAGTGCCTTCATCAATGTCTACTATTTTATAGTTCTACTAGATTCTGACCCGTCCTTAAAAAAGGCGGGTATATTTTTTGTTTTACATATTTTTAGGTCTTTTCAATTGATAATTTAAATATAGGTCTAATGGCATAAAGCATAATAAATAATATTCTAAATAATGATAAAGATAAAAGAAATAATAGTTGGACCATACTTTTATCAATGAGTCACACTGCTATTTTAATAGAATAGATATGGACTTTTACATCTTTTTAGGTTTTTTCAATTGGTAATTTAAATATAGGTCTAATGGCATAAAACATAGTAAATAATATTCTAAATAATGATAAAGATAAAAGAAATAATAGTTGAACCATACTTTTATCAATGTGTCACACTACTATTTTAATAGAATAGATAGATTATTATCACATATATTCCGAATCAAGTGGATCGAATCAAATTGATAAATGCACCAATATATTAGGTCAATATATTAGGTGATGATTGTTTCCATTAGCTTTTGGTTTTAATATTTGGTTTTTAGATTTTGGTTTTAGATTTTATTTTTGGTTTTTAACTTTTAGATTTTGGTTTTTAATTTTCAACTTTTGGTTTTGGTTTTTGGTTTTTAGATTTTGGTTTTGCTTTATTCTTAGTTTTTTTTATAAAATAAGCAATATATTGTTTTAAAATAATTTTTTTAAAATTACAATTAAAATTTATCAAAATATAGTGGCTGTTATTTAAAATAAAAACATCACCATGTTTTAAATTATTTTATTTTAAGTGTTATACTTAAATATAATTAATAAAATATCTATAAATTATAAAAGTTAAAATATTTTAAAGTTTTGAAACTATTTATAAATTTTAATACATAAAATATTTTTCATTTTTTTGAACTTGAATGGCTATTTTTCAATTAATATAATATATTGTATTAATAAAATATTTTAAATTTTATAATTTTTAGATGTTGTTTATTATGTATAATAATATTTTTCAATAATTTATTTATAGATATTAAGAATTAATTGGCTACAACTAATACTAAAATTATCTATATTTATTTACATATATGAAACACATAAATTATCTTACATTAATGTTAAATGATAAAAAAAATTTTATGGGAATTTTATCTTTATGAAAATATTATTTACTTAATTATTAATTAATTAAAATATCGTAATTTATACAAAATAAACAAAATTCGTTTTTCTATTGAAAATCCACAAAAGTTAATTTTTAGATTTTCTTCGCAAATTGGTTGAAATTTTGAAAAACTAGTTTTCCTAAATTTTAGAGAATCCATTTGTTAAAAAACTTGATAGGCAAGTGAAATAGTTTTAAAAAAAACAAAAATTAAAAGCTAAAATTTGATTAGATAAAAAATGATTTTTACAAAAAAAAAAACCAAAAACTAAAACAAAAACTACAAACAATCAACTTTTTAATCGTCTGCGTTACACGCGAGATTCTTAAACTATGAGTTTCATTGACCGTACCTTTTCCCTTTTAGTTGTTTTCTAACGTTGGCCAAAAAAAAACTGTTTTCTATTAAATTAATTAAAAACTAACAGTTGCTTTAACCGACACAGTATGTATTTACATTACCTTCGTCCTCAAAAAAATGTTAAAAAGCTAATGCAAATCTTATATCCAAAATCGATTCCAAAAGTATTACAAAATCGTAATAAAACGAATAAGAAACTCTTAAAACAAAATACCATGTCTAAAAATGAAACAACTTAAAAAAAAATCTAAAAATCTAAATACCTAACGCTACACCGAGACGGCTATTCATGCACCTCCTCGATTTCATTGAAAAAGGAGAGATGAATATTTTGACAAATACTGAGTGAAGGAATCTCTAAAAACCCCCAAATCAGTCATTAACAATCATCACACATCTTAAAATAGTATCTAACTAGACATCAAGTAAATCAATAACAAACAACAAGAAACTAGGGTAAACCCCGACTGTGCCAACATGAGACCACACCACCTAAATCGGTACTTGCATTCCTCATGTTGTCACGTAAGAGCTCGCTATCTAAATTGGTACCCGTGAGTTCAACGCCTTCATACAATCAAATTACCAACACCGGTTCATGCGTGATCCACCACCAAATTCTCAACCACACACAGGCACGCCACATGCCTGCTCACGCGACACATTATTCAACAAGAAACTATGCAACGCCCAAGAACTCTCAAACACATTGCACCAGCACACATAGGCGTTAACCTCTTCTCTAACTTCTATACACCACGCACACATGCCATAACCCCAATCAATGCAATCAACACATACATTCCTCAAACATCATTCAACCATGTTTTAACAACCTAGTAATAGATTTGTCTTTCACACACAACCACTAAGATAGATATATTATGTATATGTATATATACGTATAGGCAAACAACTACATGTATGCTTATAGATACATGTAGATATGAATGGTACACCTAGACACTTCTATCATGATGAGAGAATGATAGAAGAAGATAGAGATTGCAAACAAGCCCTCACCTTAGCATCGATCTACGAAATGAGATATGAAACGATGTAGATATGTGTTCTATGGATCCTCATTAACTAGATCTACAAGTAAAAATGTTGGTTTCCACCCAAACCCTAGATCATAGATCTAGAACAAGAAAAATACAAAGAAGAACAAATAGAGGTTTATGGTTTTCTTGCCATAACTAGTTGTTGGATCTTGAAGAACGAGAGCAGAAGACTTGATATATCATGGGTTTTTACTAGTTTTGACCATGATATAAATCCTTCATAAATTCTTTACTATGCATTTCGAGTTCATTTTACGGTATTTTCACGTCTAAGTATATATTGGAGCATTATGAAGATTATAGAGACATTTAGAGCTTAAAATGAAGAAACCCCGTAATTATGCCGAAGCTGGGGTCAAGATATGAAGAAGGCATCGATCAATGTTTCCCTAGTGTCGATCGATGTCGTTGTTGATGATAAGGCAGGCTCAACTTTCAAAATTGCATTTTGTCCCAGAAGTTTTCCTATTTGCAAAGAGACCCCTAGACGTGTTTTAACCTATATTATTAGTTTCTAAGCCATTGCAGATTGTAGAACCTAAAATCTACACTAAGTATTTGATAGTGATCGGAAGTTTGATCTAGGGAAGACAAAAGATGTAGGCAACGATATCTTTAGAACACAACGATGTTAACAGTTTCCAGTAGGCAAAAATAGACTTTATTGATGAATAGGATCGAATACAATAATTTGAACTAGATCGAATTACACAAGTGAGATTGGTAAAGAAAAGGATCTAAGAACAGGAGAAAACAAGGTCGATGTATGTACGTAGCTCTCTCTAGGGTTTTCAACGTGTCTCACTTCATGTCCCTTCTTCCTCCTTTATAGTAAGTCGACCTCGTGATGTTCGTAACGGCTCTGAGATCTTCGCCTCTTGTTCCGCGATCTCCGACGACCTCGACGACTCTTCTTCGAACTCGATCATTTGCTATGGGCTTTGGCTCCCTAAGGCCCATGTCTTTGATCGCGGCGCGTTAAGGTATTACGCAAATTTGGGTCCAACATTTGTCCCCCAGCCTCTTTTGATTTGATCGAAAAGAAAAGAGGTGGTTACCATCAAACCCGTGTCTCGTCGCTTGGTAACCGATATTGCTCGGATTCTATTTAATGATGGCTTTTGAAAAAGCCGTTTGTTGGCGCATTTTTTTTATTATTATTTTAATCGGTAACGGTTATCTTAGCTGCCGCTAGGGCGTAGACTAGGTCATCATTGTTTTTCTTGAAAGCGATGATGGAGCCGTTAAGGTGGCTTATATATACGTAGAGGATCTTCTTTTTTGCCTCAATTTCGTTTCCTCTTCCTCGTCTCTTTCCTTTGCTCTAAAATTCTCTGTTGATTGAGATCGACATGTCTTCGTCGTTCAATTTCCCTCGTCCAACTACTAAAGCCGATGATCTCGAGGACCTTTACAAGGCATACGGGGTCGATTGCACCGTCGTTCTTGATTTGGCCGGTACGCATGAGACTCCCGAAACCGTGCGAGAAGGCTACTACGAAGCCTATATTTCTTTTTTTCACTCTTGTGGTCTTATCTTCCCGATCCCTGAGCCAATACTTGAGATTCTAGCGGAGCTTGGGTTATCGTTTACTCAGATCCTCCCAAACTTTCTTAGGTATCTTATCACCTTCTTGGTTAGGGCTAGGGAGGAAGGTCTTTCTTTTGGCCTTAGGGAGTTCTGACAACTCGTTCTGGTGAACCGAAACCAACAGAACCCTGGTACCTTCCTCGTGTCTCCACACCTAGGTCGCCATGTCATCAAAGACATTCCTTATCGCGATGAAAAGTGGTGCGAACAGTTTTTTGTTTTCAAGATGAATCGAGCGTCCATGGGTGAATTCAACTTCTCTCGGCTTCCTCGGCGTTGGGCCGAGAATATCGGTTAGTTTTATTTTATCTATGTGTCGATTCTTCTCTTCGGGGGATTGGTGACTCAACTTTTTGTTTTTCTTCGATCGATTCAGCTCCTTCTGGAAGCTCCTCGATGTAAGATGAGATTCGTGGTTTGATCAGGATTCTTCGGAGAGATTGTTCGAACTGTTTGACCAAGCTCGTATTCGAGCTGTTTTGCTATGCTGGAGGGGACCGACAGGGCCCCTTTGGTTGGGGGTTCTGAGGACGAGGACGAAAACTCCCAGGAAGTCATAGCGACTCCTTCCGTTCAGACCCAGTCTTCAGATCGATTAACTAGACAGCTTGTGAGGAGGTCGTCGTTCCGCACTTACGGGTCTGCATCGAGGGGCCGATCTTCTGGAAAATCTCCCTTGATCTCGATTCACGACTCTGACGATGAAGATGCTTTGGGAGAGAGTCGGCCTCCTGTCTCATTGAGCCCTGGCTGGGAGGACGAGACCGTTGTGGCAACTCGCAAACGACGCCGGTCGTCGGAGGGTGCCTTGCCCGGTTCATCTCGTCCTAGGTTTGTTCCTGAAGGAGATGGTTCTTTGTTTGCGGCCCAAAGTGACCTAATTTCCCTCGCTGGTGGTATGAGGTCTGCGGGTTGCCGTCTCCCGTCTCTAGCTTCCTCAGCCGAGAAGGAAGCCTACGCCAAGGTCGCGGTGGCGAGCTCTAAGGTACGTCCCTTGCTTTATTTTCTATGAAAATTTGCTTCGAGGTATTCGCTCGCTTATTTCGACTTCTTCTCAGGTGATGGAAGCTTTTAACGTATACGTTGTGGTGATTGAAGATCACGCTGTGGCTTCTCGGAACGACAAAGAGATCGAGAGCATCGGTTCCGAGATTAAGAGGCTTTCGAAGGAGCTCGAAGCTACCAAGCGGGAAGGGAAGAAGGATGCTGAAAAGATTGAGGCTTTGACTGAAGATTGGAGGAGAATTCACCTGGAGAACGAGGCTCTTACGACCCAGATGGTTGCTCAAAAGGCAAGAATCGCGGCGTTCGAGGTTGAGAGAGATCGGGACATTCGTCGGGATTCCCGTATTGCTCGTCGTGGTATTGCGACCCGGTACCGGGAAATCTTTGATTCCTTGAAGGATAAATGGACGAGCAAGAAGAAGGAAGTGTCCTGACTGTGGACGCAGAGCTTGCTCGTTTAAATAAGATGGAAGGAGATTGTGAGGATCTCGGCGGTTCAACTGCCGTGCCGGATTGGTCGATCTCCGAGCTTGATCTTCCTCAAGTCTAAGATGATTCTGCGGATCAGGTCGGGGGGTCGTCTTTCCCCGATGATTCCGCTTCTAGTTAAATTTTTTTTTTTTTTTTTTTTTGTTTAACGTCTTTTGTTTTTCGCGATCTTTGATCGTGGTATATTGGATATTCTTAACGGATAAGCATAATGTTTCGGAATATCTTTGTTTTATTAAACTTCGAGATTTTCTTTGTTTGGGTCGTTGAGATACGGCGGGGCCTTGATCCTTATAAAGCTTTGCTTTGTTCTGGGACTTACCATAGTGTGTCATTCTAATTTTGGTTTTTGCTTTTCAACGGAACATGGCTTCGAGAAGTTCAAACCCCTGCGATTCCGATAGGGCGCAAACTCGAACTGGTAGTGCTAATGTGGAACACATTCAATCCGGAGACGTGAGCGCGCTCACAGAAGTTCTTAGTGAGGAGACCCGACTTCCGCGGGCTTCAACCCAAGAGGCCAAGGACCTCGAGGGTGAAAAGTCTGTTGCTCGTGTTAAGTCGAGTAGCCCAACAGGTTTGGAGGGGCGTGACCGCCCCCAGAAGAAGGCAAAGACGAAAGGCTCAGACCATCGTCTCCGTGTCTCAGGTGAAGCGCCAGTTGCTAAACCGTTTCATTGGCAGTTCTCACACTCTAAGGATTGCACTATTACAGAAGATCCGAACAGTGTTACTCACTTGGTGAGGCACTTCAAACCTGCTGGATGTCCGCTTCCTTCTTGGCGAAATATGACGGAACGCGAAGCTTATGTAAAAACGGCTGTGGCTCATGCTAAGGTCGTTCTTTTTGACACTCGATCCTTGTTGAATCTTTGGTTCATTTTGTCTGTGCTGATTTGCTACATTCCAGGCTATGGAGGCTAACAACGAGTTCGCGGCGACTTTGGAAAAGCGCCTGCAAGATGTCTCTCACTCTAACGAGCTTTACAAGATAAAGAAGGTCGTTCGAGAGTTAAAGCTCGGTTTGAAGATGGCTCAAGATCGGGAGCGTGCAAATGCTGCTCAACTGGCCGCTGCTCAGAAATTGGGGAATCAGGCTGCTTCGCTTGAAGCTCGTCTGCGAGTTGTGAGTAATGAGAGGAAATCGGCCCTTGAGCAAGTTTCCTTTTTGGAAGCGAAGGTTGAATCTTCTGCTAATAAGTTCTCTGACGACCTTCGTCGCGCAACTTATGACGCTAAAACGGCTTTGGCGGACAGCTACTTGGACGTGTTGGTGTCTCTGAAAGAAAAGTGGGAGAAGAAGAAGGCCGCGACTGATTCTGAGGCTTGTCTTACTGAGGTTATGGCAAATATAGATCTCTTGAAGGAGATCATGAACAACAATTTTTTGGCCTCGGACGATTTGTTGCGACTTCGAACGAAGGAGGTCGAGCTCGGGTCCGAGCTCGATGTGATGGCGGTTTTGTATTTTTCCGTTGGTAAGCTCGATTTGCCTCAAATTTCGGAGGATCTGCCAGAAGATTTCTTTGCTAGGGACTCTTCTGCGGCGAACGGTGCGGATGACGTGACGAAGTGCTCGGGTGGTCAGTTCGAGGATGGCGAATTCGGCATCGAAGAGTAGCTTTAGGGGTTTTTTGTTTCTGTTTTCCCTTTTTGCTTTTGTTGCTTTATTTATTATTTATTAATAAAGAGTGGATCGTGAGTCCTGATTTGTTTTGCTGTTATTTTTGAGTTTATGTGAGGCCGATCTTTTGGGGCCGTGAGTCGATCTGCTGTAGATACTTTTATTGACTGTTTTGGTGTAAGAAAAGATTTTGTTATATAGCTTTGTCGCGCTTGTTGGCGGAGTTGGCCGCAACCGAAGACTTGATCAAGGTCTTGGTTTTTGGTCAACTGTAATGGTTTTGCGATTTGTAGGTATAAGGAGTCTGATATGCTCGAGCTGCGATATCTAAGAACTGTATTTATTAAGATGTTGGGTTTTGTTTTATTACAGACTTATGAAAAGAAGATAGTTTTTGTATTGTCGCGTCGTTGTTTCCCGGGTCCTGTGGTATGCTTACTTTGAGCTTTTGTAGTTGGAGGGTGACTGAACTCGTGTCGTGAGTTTCCTACGTACCCTCAACAAGGGATCAAGTCATGACGTAGTTTGATTATTTTCCCTGAGAAAGGGTCTGTTGGTCGGTGGTTCGTGTACATGGGTACGTTTGTTGTTGGTTTTGGCCGCTCGGCTAGGGGTGTTGCTCGATGTCTTTGAAGCTTGCGAGGTAGCATGTTCTGGAGCTCTTTTGACTTCCTCTGATAGTCTCGACTCCTTTCAGGGTTGGGGATTTCAGGCATTGGTGATATGTCGAAGGAACTGCCTTCATGCTATATAGCCAAGGTCTCCCAAGGATTGTGTTGAACGGGGCTGGACGGTCTATCATGATGAATTCTACGATTTTCCTAATTTCTCCGGCGGTTACTGCGAGTTCGATTGACCCGAGGGAATAGGTGGTCTCTCCTGCGAATCCGATGAGGGGTGTTCTTTCTTGTTTTAGGAGTGCTTTGATGAATCCCATTCTTTTGAACGCGTCGTAGAAGAGGACATTGGCCAAGCTTCCGGTGTCAATCATTACTCGAGATAGTTCGCAGCTGCCGACGTCGAGTCTTATTACGAGAGCATCGTCGTGTGGTCCATCGAGATTTGCGGTCTTGTTTTTGTCGAAGGTGATTTCATAATCGGGACCTGATAGGGGCTCTCTTATTCCTACGCTGTTATCGGCTCTTCGTTGGTATGCTATGATCGAGTTGACTGAATTCCAGAACTTGGAGCCTCTGTAAATGAAGTCGATTCGTTTTTTGCCTTTGTAGTGGGCCGGGAGATTCCATCTCTTAGTCAGTGGTGGTCGGTAGTGTCTCTGCCCCCTAGAAAGATTGTGATTAAGGGTTTGTATTCTGTCTTTTTCTGAATCTGTAGGGCGATCGGTTTTTCTAATAGCTCGCGAATTTTGGTCATTTTGTTCTTTCGTTTGAAGTTGGGGATTTTTCCGCGAGGGGACTCTGTGTCTGGGTTGTACTGAGTGACACTGGGAGGGGAAGTGGCTTCATCGGTTTTTTCCAATGTGCGGATTGCTATTGTGATCTCGAAACGAATTTTCCCTTCGGTATGGCTCTTGATTTCGTCGGTTGCGTTGTTGTTTAGCCCCCACAAAATCATGTCGACTCTTTTCTTCGGGGCTGGGGGTGGAGAGCTTGGTGATTCCTGCTCGCTCTCCCTGCCTATTTTGTTTGTTGGGAATTTGGCCATTCGGTTGGATTTCGGAGTCACTGGCTCTTCTTCTTCTTCTCTGGCTTCCTCAGTGGTTTTCTTATTTTCGTTTTGATTGCGAAGTGCGGCTCGACATTCTTCGGTCGAGTGGCTCTTGCGATCATTGAAGGCGGTCGTATGTTGAAGACTTTTACGGCGAATTATTTATTGCATAGGAATGTTGCCCTTTGGTGGTTGGTTCTTTAGGAGTAGCAGGCTTTTTGGTTGCGTTATTCTTGTTCGCGCTATACTGTTCTTTCAAGGCTGCGACCTCCTCCTCGTGGGTGGCGGAATAAGAGGCTCGGTGTAGGGCGTCATCCAACGAGATGGGTGCTCATACTGCCAATTCTTCCCTGAATTTGGATGAGAACCAGACGCCATTCTTTAATGCCGTGAGGACAACGACCTCGTTCGGATGTGAGATCTTGGCCTTGATTTCTCGGAATTTGTTTATGTATGCTCTTAATGGCTTGAAAGGCGCTTGTTTGAGATTCCAGAGATCTGCTTCGGTAACTCTTGTCTCTATGAAGACTGAGTACTGTTTGAGGAACGTAGATACCAACTGGGTGAAATTATCGATTGAATTTTCTTCTAGTCCTGCGAACCACTCGAGGGCGGCCCGCTGACGTTCTCGGCGAAGAAGTGGTAGTAACCTGCTTTTTTTTCGTCGTCGGTGAGGTGTACTCTTGATATTGCTAAACCGAAGGCTCGTACATGGGCCTTCGGTTCTGTGTTTCCGGCGTATTCGGGGAATTTCAGTTTACCGACGTGATGCAGCCTTATGCTGGCGATTCTGTATGTGAATGGAGTCCTTCTCGTTTCCTCGATGACCATGTCGATATCAGGGGCAGAGCTCGTTGCCATGTGCACGATCGCTTTTATCCTTTTGAGCTCGGCGTCGTTCCTTTCGATATAATTCAGAAACGTCCCAGTTTTGCTCGGGATCCCTAAGTCTTCCCTTTGGGGGTCGATATTGACGGGACCGCGAAGATCGTGTCTCCGAGCTTGTTCCGTTAGGTTATCGAATCCCGCTTGATGGAAGGTCCTCGTTGCGGATGGAGTTCGTTTCTCGGAGATAGAATGATACGGTGGTGGGATCAGTGTCCTTGGGTCCCCTTGCCTTTCCGTTGATCCGTTCTGGAATTGGATCGGAGTGCTTCGTGGGCGTTGGAGCCCAGTGTCGATTTCGTCCAATCCACTGTAGCTTAAGCTTCGGTGGGTCATACCTTGCGGTGGGGGTCGTTGTAAATTTTCTCCCGTTTAGCGTCCAGATCGAGCGCTTAGGATCTCTGGAGTACCGAACAGTCTGGTGCTTTGGGGGTTCGACGTCGCTCTTAACAAATCGAGGGGCGTTTGATTTCTTTCTTGAATGTTTGCAGCTTGATGCTCTGCCAGTTCCCTTTCAGCTTGGTCCAGTCTGTTAGCAATGGTTTGATTGGCGATCCTTTGACTACGAATTTTGTCGATTAGAGTCGTCATCATTCCTCGAAGTTCGGTTAGTTCTCCTCGAGTTTGGGCTAGAGGAGTCGGCGAAATCGGTCTGGATTGGGATCGGGTCAGGTCATCAGAGGATTGTCTGTCTCCGGGGTGGTTCTAGACTCGAGCTCCAGCTCGTTCCGGGATTGACGTCTGGTTGATCGGAAGGCATCGATCTTGACTCGAAGTCCCGATTGGAGGGATTCGTTGCATCTGGGCTGTTTCGGTCGCGTCAATGGCTCCCGTTAACCCAGTTGGTGTCACTCCGGTTCCCGAGTCGGGCCTGACAGGATCGATGTCGTTGACTCTTGAAGGCGCGGTTCCGGTGGTCTGGTTAGGATCCATAGTCGTGCTTAGGAAACTTAGATCGGTTTCTTAGCAAAGATGTTTTTCGTTTATCTTCCCCACAGTCGGCACCAAAATGTAGAACCTAAAATCTACACTAAGTATTTGATAGTGATCGGAAGTTTAATCTAGGGAAGACAAAATATGTAGGTAATGATATCTTTAGAACACAACGATGTTAACAGTTTCCAGCAGGCAAAAATGGACTTTATTGATGAATAGGATCGAATACAATAAGTTAAACTAGATCGAATTACACAAGTGAGATCGGTAAAGAAAAGGATCTAAGAACAGGAGAAAACAAGGTCAATGTATGTATGTAGCTCTCTCTAGGATTTTCAACGTGTCTCACTTCATGTCCCTTCTTCCTCCTTTATAGTAAGTCGACCTCGTGATGTTCGTAACGGCTCCGAGGTCTTCGTCTCTTGTTCCGCGATCTCCGACGACCTCGATGACTCTTCTTCGAACTCGATCATTTGCTATGGGCTTCGGCTCCCTAAGGCTCATGTCTTTGATCGCGGCCCGTTAAGGTATTACCCAAATTTGGGTCCAACACAGATGGCAAAGCTTTATTTTAGCTTTAGACAGCTGAGAAGAATCATTCGGAATTTTCTTGGAACTCCTGTTGATTCATTTTATGATATTTATTCAGATTATGATTTGTGTTATTGATTTCATATCTGAGTAATCACCCTGTTAGATTTAGGGATTTTGTAAGCTTAATGTCAAACTGATAATCTATTAGAATTTCCAGGATTATTCATAGAATTCTACACCAGGATTGTTATCATACTAGAATCTAGAGAAATCAACTTGAACCTATAAGCATAGGATCATCATGAGACACGAGAGTGTAATCGATACCTTTATCTAATCATGTTGAACTATATTTCCATTCGCAGCGAGAGTTGGTCTAGGATTTTAGTTCAACATTATCAAATATTGTTTACTTCTTATTTTTTTTCGTCGGATATGAAACGAGAGTTGGTATTAGATTAGAGCTAGACATCTGATAGTTTATCGCAGTGAGAGTTGGATAACTTACTGGCTGTATTCGAGTTCCTGAATTGAACCTTATATTTGGTACAATTGATTGTATTGTACTTTTAAATCTCTTGTTTGATAAATCCCTAGATCTAACGCTTTCTCCCATTTTTTACATCTCTCTTTTATTTACTGCTTGTTTATTGCTTTCTAATCCAAAACTAAAGTATCCTGTGTGAAACGGCGAGTCTTTGTGGATTCGATCCTCCAGTAATACACTGAACCTCTTATTTGAAAGAGTAGCTTGTAGGTTAATCTGAATATATCAAATTTGGCGACGTCACCGGGAAACTCTGATCACCATTATACTAGGTGTAGGTTATAGTCTAGGTTTTCCTTTTTAGTATACTTATTATCTCTTCTTTGTGGTTTTCAGGTATTTGCATTACAATACTAGAAGCAGCAAGGAGAAAGTGCATTTGGAATTCTCAAACCAAGAGCTGATTGAGTTGGAATACATGATTTGCAAGCAGAAAAGTACTACGTCGATCAAAGGGACTCAAGGGTCGCTTGACACTGCTCATGAAACATCATCGTTCGACACACCAACAACATCGCTCTACACTATTCTTCGACAGACATAGATGGTTGCGCAACTTGTGTTGATTCAGAATGCGGATGGAGATCTGCATAACCTGGAGGGTCATCTATGTAATACAGCATGTAAGAAAATAGATGATCAGGGGGCTGTAGTCCCTGATATTGAATGACAAAGGGCACTTGCAGAAAATAACAGACCTGGAGAGTCCTACGCTAGCAGGTATGGGATTCGTCGTTCTAGATACCATAGGAATGACTTTGAGCTAAACCCTGTATACCGCTCTTTTTGGCTGAGAAAACCTTATGTGGTCTTCCTCACGAGCATATGATAGATCATATTGAGATATTTGAGGATTTGGTTTCTGACATTAAGTACAAAGGAATCTCTGAGGACTACCATATCTGCAAGTTCTTCCTAGACTCTCTTGCTAGAGATGCGGCTTACTGGCTAAAGCACCTCTCACCAAGATCTCTCACTACCAGGAATAACACCAAAATGGAATTTTTCAAATAATTTTTCAATAATGTTGCAGCAACTCAAGAGATTAAGCTGGAGTCTATGATGAGACAGATCCTATAATGTCAGCAGAAGATGATTATAGACTTTAAGAAGCATTTGTATTCTATATACATTGAGCTGAATGGGAAATTTGTTGTTCTGAAAAGTCATGTTGACGTCGCTTAAATTATCCTAGAGCAACCTTCTCTCTCAAATAAAAGATTGGATTGTAGTACTTAGGGATCAAATCTAAAGGGAGCATCGGTACACAATAAACTATAGAAATCCAGATTAATTTTGGTAAGTAATTATTAAAGCAGTAAATAGCAGAAAACATGTAAATAATCTGTTGTAATATATATGGGATGAAAGCTAAACGTAGGGTTTCAGGAAATCAGAATTATAAGCTATAGATGCTTAAGGGTGTGTGATGAACCATTCTTGAACTCGAACGAAATAATAAGATATCTTGTTTTCGCAGCGAGTCTAATCATATTTTTAATCATGTACTCCATCTCTTGCATGTGAGTAAGGAGTGTCGATCAATAACTCTTAAAACAAGCATTAACACCCTAATCGATATGTTCACTAGATGGTTAAAACATCTTTCGCATGCGCCTAACAACCTAGCTCACCAGATTTATTATCAGGTAAAGAACTTATTTTTGTGCTTGTCTATTATCCTAAGTTCATGGTTCTAGTTAACTACTCTAGAACACAATAAGTTAGATCAGTTCTGTGAAGGATCCTAATTAAATCATCCTAGCAGTGCTATGTTATCAATAATTCAACAAAACTTTAATAAAATCATAAATCTAACATGATGATTACTCAGACATAATTAAACAAGACACACAGATAAACTGAATGAATTGCATAAATAGATAGAGTAAGATATTTGAGTTCCAATAAAAATTTATGTAGGAGTCTTTTATCTTCTCTCCAAAAGGTACTAAATATAAAATTGGTTTCTAAAGCGTGGTCTAAGGTGGTGTTTCCCCCCAAAAATGGCAAAAGCTATAAATACTAGGTATAAAGTCAGCCAGGGGCAATCTGACCTTGGGGCTTGACTCAGCTTAAAACAAGCCAGCCACGTCTTCTCGGGCGGGTGCCGAGCGACACCAAGGAAGAGGTGTCGGTCGACACTTCTTCTGAATCTCAGCTCTGACTTCTGATTTCTTGAACAACTATGAGTTTCCTCATCCATAAGCTCTAAAATGGTCCATAATCTCCACATTGCTCCAAAACATGCTTGGACCTGAAAAACTCTAAATAGACTCTAAACATAACATAAAAACTCAAGGACTTATACTATAGCTAAAAACTAGTAAATTCCATAGTATATCACATGTCAAGGAGCTGGGTATTAAGCTTCAACATATTTTCAAAGTTTTTCAGAGGCTAGAGACAAATCCTAGGAATCTGATAATGCTATCATTGTGGAGGATGAACAAAAACATGAAAATTCAGGCCGAGACTGGAAACTGAAACTTTTCGTCAATCGACGCCCCACTAGCATTCGACGTGCATCGGGGAAAGATCCAGAAACTTCATCAAAGTCCAGCATTGATCGACACTCATTTATGGATGTGTTACATGTGTGTCTGATTGAGATGAGACCAATTGAGGAAAGAGAGTAAATGCCCGAAGTCCCATACCTTGCTGACCTCAAGCATCTGAAACAAGGACTTGTCATTGAAGAATTGGCTGGTTTTCACAAAAGAGTGAAGATGATACCTGAAGGTGTCTCCTTTGTGGTTCCATAGTGTATAAGGATATTGCTGAGAAACTAGGAATTGTCATTGAAGTTTCTAAACTAACTCTTGCATATCTATCCAGAAAATTTCCACTTTGTGTTGTTGATATCACTCAAATTACCCTAAGGAGTGATTTGTACTCTCTCAAATAAGATGTCGAGTTGTAGCACTTAGGGATCGAATTCAGAAGGAGATAGGACACATAAAAGATCTAATAGTTATATGATTAATCTAGGCTAATAGTTTAAATAAAGTAGCAGTGGTGAGCAAGGTAGTTGCTCGGTTGATTAATTGAGTTGTTTGATGGAAGGATTGTTTGCTAGACTTAGGGTTTCTATTCAGACAATCATGAATATAATGATATAGATGCTAAGTATATATAGATATTCTAGAACTTAAAAAAATTAGAATAGTCGGTCAACTTTCGTATATTTAGACTATCTATCGCCGGATCTAGGACTTCAGCTGTCGCTTGTTCGTCCTGAGAAAGTGTCGATCGATTCCAACAACGGGGTGTCGATCGATACACCTTTCAGCCCGTCGATCGATGCAACTAGCGAGTTGTCGATTGATGAACCTTCCAGGGAGCGTTATCGCACAGGTTTGACGTGTTCACTAGGTTTAACTAAATCAGTTTCCGCTTGTTTCTAGCAATCCTAGCACAAGTTAAACTAATCAGACAGAGAACCAAACTTTCGCTTGCCCCTACTATCTATAGGCAAGGTCCTAGTTAGTTATTCTAGATCGCATGAATTAAGAACAGTTTAATTGATTAATATCATGACACTTAGAAATTCTATATTTTGGGCTAATCCCTCATGACTATCTGAACCCTAAACCTAACAGGTGGATCTATTCAAGCATGAAGTTTGTCACAAAAATCACAAACTGAATAGATATAAAATAGAAAGCAATATGAAAACGAAGAGTTGCAGAATGACTCTGAAGGAGTTCCTCCCTTCTCTTCTAAAATATACTAAGAACAATGAAGTAAAGAAAGCATAGCGGTCAACAATGACTTAGAAAACACATAAGTAGGGTTCTGAGTCGTCCAGGGGTATTATGGTAACTTGTGGTAACTTATGGGCTTAAGTTGGTCATGAAAATAAGTTCGGCCCGCGTTTTGGCATCACCGTCGATCGACACCAAGGGTGCACCGTCGATCGACATTCCACTCGTCTCGTCGACAGCTCTCTCTCGCGAGACAGACTGACCACTCCTCAGTAAAAGGGGCATAACTTCGGATCTAACCATTGGATTGACCTCAAACTGTTGGAATTGGAAAGCTAACTCAAAGCTCTATCTTGTGTCTAAATAACAGCTCAATCACACTGTAGGAAGGTCTTCATCCATATCTAAACATCTGACACGTTAGTGCAGTTCTGCACTCAAAAGGTTCCAAAAGATCCCAAAATCACCACTTTCCTCCAAAACGTACATAAACCTGAAAACATACTAAAAAGACTCTAAAACAACTATAATGTATTTAAAAACATCTATATGCCATGGCTAAAAGTGGGTAAAATCCATGGCATATCAACACCCTCATACTTACTCTTTTGCTTGTCCTCAAGCAAAACAATGAGCAGTCTCTCTGAAGGGTGTTTTTGAAACAGGAGGGACTCGCATAATTTAAGAACTCGCTATCATCACCTCAACAATATTGCAACCACATCAAATCAATCTTAACTTTAGAAATACTTTATATGCAATATCCTAGTTTAGCAACCAATTCCATTCATCCAACAACTTAGCAAATCATGTGTGACTATCCCTTTACTGACCTCATTTAATACATGTAATTAAAAGATGTAGGCTTTACCTTGAGAGTATCGATCACTGAACATATGTAATCAACTCAGGCAAGTATCTGAACACACATGTAATCTTATTCGGTTCCTTTCCTTCCTCTCTTCTCTCTTCTTTTCAGTCAATGCCTCCCTTTTTTAAAGGGTATCATTTTATTTTTTAAATTGACTGAGATATTTGGACAGATTTCTATGAATCATACTCTAATGGTTTTAGCCACTAGATCCTGTTCACTTCTTTTTGACCTTTATCTCTTTCTAGAATTTTATGAATCAAACTTTAATGGTTGTAGCCACCAAATCATGTTCTAATCCTTTTTATAAATGAAGGGGAGAGAGAGGGGAACTAGCGACACACAGATTTTTACCTTACAGACTTGCAGGAGGATTCCGGTCTAATGTATACCAAGCCCCAAGGCAAGAAAGTTAAACTCAATTAGGTTGGAGGTCAGCTTTGGTTCATTCAGACATTCTCAGCAAGTGGGAATAGCTGGCAGGCTAATCCACTTTAGCATCAATAGTACATTCTGCAGTCAATAAATCTAAGAATGGTGCTAAAGAATGGTTAGATGAGTAAGAAAAATTTGAAAAAGTTCATTGTTCCTATGTTGACTCAATAAAACTTTATGAAAACATTTTAAAACTCATAGGTAAATTGAATATTAGTAAACCCTCCCCCCCCCCCCCCCCAAGATTTAAATTACACTGTCTCCAGTGTATATGTAGTCGGAGTTTGGTGATAATATATATTATAAGTACTGAATATAACAAGGAAAACGATATACCTGCTCGCTGATGTCAATGTCGATCGACACAGTGAAGTGTCTATCGATCGGTGCTGGTCCAGTACTGTCGAACGATGTCGACCTGGTCTTATCGGTCGATGAGCTTGGCAATCGTCTCCTCGGATTATTTTTTTTAACTCAAAGTAAAACATATTATTAGTAGAACCTCCCCCAGACTTAAACAACATTATCCTTAGTGTAATACAGTCTAAGATTGTGGGGAAAATAAACCATAAGTACCAAATTTAACAAGGTTTCGCGAGTATACATGCCGTTGATGTGAGTATCAATCAACACAGTTAAATGGCGATCGATACTTGTGATGCTCTATCGATCGATATTAGTCAGTTGTCAGTCGATGCTAGTGTAGAACTCATGAACCGTAGATCTTCTTTTCTTTCCCATGAACAGCACCTCTGCTACAGTGCTGATCGACATTTCTGCTACAGTGCGTTTGCTACAGTGTCATCACTATTCATCATTTTTTTTCTGAAATAAATAAAAACGAAAATCAGTAATAGATGAAAATAAAACCAAATTTAAAACAAACCTAACAGTGAGTTGCCTCCCACTCAGCGCTTATTTTTTAGTCATTAGCTTGACTTATGGAGATCTGATTTAGTCTGGATGAGAATGAGAACCTGCTCCAAACCAAGTCTCAATGTTTACTCTCTGAAGCTTCATCATAATTTTTGTGAAATCCTCCATAGACTCTTCTCCTCTGTCTATCATCTCAGCAATAAGGAGTGAGAGAAGCTTTGTGAATGGCTGTGAGAAGCATCTGCTGCGCACTCTGTACTTCCTGACACCATCTGAGAAGTGAGGAATTAGTGATAACTGAGGATCACCTTTGATCCATTTCCTCTTCTTTCCCCCAGACTTGTCTGATTGCGTGTTGGTGCCTCCATCAAAAAGATTTCGACACACTTCAAACTTATTATGCTCTGATACGTGTCCGGTGTCGATCGATGGTATCTTGTCGGTGTCGATCGATGGTATCTTGTCGGTGTCGATCGATGATATCGGGTTGGTGTCGATTCATGCTACTTCTGCTGGGTCTTTATCGACTTCACCTCTACATCTCAACCTTCTCTGAGAAGAGAAGCTACTGCATACGTATGATCATCAAATAACCCACTGTAGGATCCCAGATGCACACTTTTATCTGGGTGGATAGGAAATTCTACGTCAAATACAGCGCACGGGACCACAATCTTCACATGGTCATGTATCCTCTTAACTCTTTTGTGAACCCCAACAGCTTCTTCTGCGCAGATAGGTGGTCTCTGATGTTCATGGACAACAAGGTGTGAGGCCTCAGACTTGTGCATTCTCTCCTCGATTGGTTCCATCTCAACTATGCAATCGTGCGGTTCATCCAACAATGGGTGTCGTTCGATATTGGGTGGGTGTAGGTCGATGCTATCCGGTGGATGGCGAACGATGATATACGGTGGGTGTTGGTCGATCTCATCGGATTGGTGTCGGTCGATGATAGCCTTTGACAAAGTCTCCATATCTTTTCTCGTGGTTTCCGTTCATCATCAAGCTTCTGTTCCGAGTCAAGCCATTCCTCCAGCTCCAAGAAACCTTCCATAGTGATCTCTTTATCAGTATCCATATATTCAAGTTGTTCGCCATCTTCTAACTCCAAAAAATCTTCCATGGCGATTTCTCTGTCTACATATGGGGTAAGATAACAACTTGATATATCGGTGCTTTTCAATGTCGGGTCTGCAATGTCCTGAGGACAACTTGATCATTCTGGGATTTCTAGTGGTCTCGTTCGGAAACAGAAGTCTCCGTCGATCGATGTTGGGATGGTGTGGTCGATCGATTCTGAGGTTGTACCATCGATCGACGTTGAGGTCGTGCCGTTGGTCGACGTTAAAGTCGTACCGT
Source organism: Brassica napus (assembly GCF_020379485.1). Classification (NCBI taxonomy): domain Eukaryota; kingdom Viridiplantae; phylum Streptophyta; class Magnoliopsida; order Brassicales; family Brassicaceae; genus Brassica; species Brassica napus. The sequence goes on along the minus strand of NC_063452.1, from coordinate 37,048,715 downwards.
CGATCGATATTGAGGTCGTGCCGTTGGTCGATGTTGAGGTCGTGCCGTTGGTCGATGTTGAGGTCGTACCGTCAATCGACGTTGAGGTCGTGCTGTTGGTCGACGTTGAGTTCATACCGTCGATCGACGTTGAGGTCGTGCCGTTGATCGACGATGAAGTGGTGATGATGATCGATGCCGAGGTCGTGTCACTAATTTTGGCTTCTTCTACTCTATTCAGCTCTCCAAATCCATATTTTTTAACACCCTCTACCATAATCTAGTCGACCAACTGTCTCAGAATCTGATCTTCCCTCTTTATCTGCCAACTTTTAACAAGCCTGTCCCACTTATCATTCTTCTCCTTTCCTCGAGTTGCTTCATTCTCATCAAGAAATTTGTAAAGGAATGCTCTTTGAATGTCCTCCCAGCTGGTTAGAGATCCTGGTTGTAGTTTACTGAACCAGCTGAATGCATCCCCAGAGATAGAATAGGGGAAGATCTTGCAGGGCATGTGGTATTCAGACACTTCATTATGCTCACTCATTGACACTAGATCCTCAAGCTCTTTGATGTGATTTCTGGGATCTTGGTGAGGAAGACCTTGGAAGGGGTCTTGACCTACCTAGCAATACCAGTCTCGGCTTAGATCAAAGTCATTCACCTCAGTAACAGCAATCACATCAGGGATCACAACACCACGAGCATTAATCAATTGTCATGCGTTGTTGCGAGTGCGACCTTCTTCGTCTCTTAACATCTCATTCTCATCAACTTTAAGTACGAGCACTTCGATCCTCCCTATCTCCCCACAGGTGGTGTCGTTTTTCACCGGATGGACAGTGTTGGGATGAACAATGTTCGGATAAACAGTGCCCAGATGAATAGTGTCGTAATGAACAGTGTCGATCGACGCAGGATGAACAGTGTCGATCGACGCAGGATGAACAGTGTCGATCAACGCGGAATGAACAATGTCGTTCGATGCGAGATGAATAGTGTCAAAATGAACAGTAATAGAGTGAACAGTACTAGAGTGAACAGTTCTAGAGTGAACAGTACCATGGTGAACAGTGTTGTCCGACACAGGTTGAATAGTGTCACTCGATGCTTGGTTCACGCTGTCGATCGCTGCTGCTTGGAGGATATCAATCGATTCTTCCCTCGTAGACTTACAGATCGTGTGTGAATCAGCAGCCTCCTTCTTTGAAGAACCCAAAAATCCTCTCTTCATTGGTTCTAGTACTGAGATATGTACCTGAAACAGAAGAAAAAAAAAATTGATGATTTTTGAACAGTAGTAAAATCTAGACTAAATCTAACTAAATAAGATCTAATGGCGAGCGAAACTCCCAGGCAACGACGCCAAATTTGATATCACTCAAATTACCCTAAGGAATGATTTGTACTCTCTCAAATAAGAGGTCGAGTTGTACCACTTAGGGATCGAATTCACAGGGAGCTAGGGCACACAAAAGATCTAATAGTTATATGATTAAGCTAGACTAATAGATTAAAGTAAATAGTAGTGGTGAGCAAGGTAGTTGCTCGGTTGATTGATTGAGGTGTTTGATGGAAGGATAGTTTGCTAGAGTTAGGGTTTCTATTCAGGCAATCAGGAATATAATGATATAGATGCTAAGTATATATGGATATTCTAGCACTCAAACAATTAGAATAGTCGATAAGCTTTCGTATATTTAGACTATCTATCGCCAGATCTAGGACCTCAGTTGTCGCTTGTTGGTCCTAAGAAAGTGTCGATCGATTCCAACAACGGGATGTCTATCGATACTCCTTTCAGCCCGTCGATCAATGCAACTAGCGAGTTGTCGAACGATGAACCTTCCAGAGAGCGTTATCGCATGGGTTTGACATGTTCACTAGGTTTAACTAAATCAGCTTCCGCTTGTTTCTAGCAATCCTAGCACAAGTTAAACTAATTAGACAGAGAACCAAACTTCCGCTTGCGCCCTACTATCTATAGGCAAGGTCCTAGTTAGCTATTCTAGAAAGCAGGCATTAAGAATGGTTTAATTGATTCATATCCTAAAAATTAGCAATTCTATATGTTGGGCTAATCCCTCATGACTATCTGAACCCTAAACCTAACAGGTGGATCTATTCAAGCATGAAGTTTGTCACATAAATCATAAACTGAGTAGATATAAAATAAAAAGAAATATGAAAACCAAAGGAGTTCCAGGAGGACTCCGAAGGAGTTTCTCCCTTCTCTCCTAACATAAACTAAGAACAATGAAGTAAAGAAAGCGTAGCTGTCAACAATGGCTTAGAAAACACATAAGTAGGGTTCTGAGTCATCCATGGATATTATGGTAACTTCTGGGCTTAAGTTGGTCATGAAAGAAGCTCGGACCACGTTCTGGCATCACCATCGATCGACACCAAGGGTGCACCGTCGATCGACATTCCATTCGTCTCGTCGACAGCACTCTCTCGCGAGACAAACTGACCACTCGTCAGTAAAACATGCATAACTTCTGATCTAACTGTTGGATTGAACTCAAACCGGTGGCATTGGAAAGCTAACTCAAAGCTCTATCTTGTATAAAAAGATCATCTCAATAGCACCGTGGGAAGGTCTCTATCCATATCTAAAAATCGGACACGTCAGTGTAGTTCTGCACTCAAAAGTCTCCAAGAGATCCCAAAATCACCACTTTGCTCCAAAACGTACCTAAAACTGAAAATATACTAAAAAGACTCCAAAACAACTGTAATGTATTTAAAAACACCTATATACCATGGCTAAAAGTTGGTAAAATCGATGGTATATCAGTTGTCATCAATCTAGAAGTGAAATTTGGGAACTTTGTGGTCTCCATAGACTTTTATGTGTTGGAGATGGAAAATTTGTCTATGCCTCCTCTTTTTGGAAGATAGTTTCTAGCTACAGTGAGTGCAGTAGTTTACATACAAAGGAGTAGAGTGTCATTCGCAAATATTTATGAGCATGTCTTCTACATAACTGTTCCACCAGACATAGGTGTGCACCTAGCTTCTTACATTGAGATTTGTTATGATACTTTGCCTGAAGTTGTCTCATGAGTTGAAAGTGGCATAAGGAATGACTATTTGACAAAGGCGTTGATTGACACCCCATTCGATCGATACCGCTTTGGAATCCGAGTAGTCAAAACAAAAAGTCCAAGTTGGGGACACTGAGACACAGACAACCAAGTATGAGGGAAAATGTAAGAAGAAGAGAAAGAACAAAAAGACGAATGCAAACTTCTTGACACTGGTTCCTTAGACTTGATCATATGGGTTGAGTACAAAGTGTGCAATAGAGGAGGTTCGAAACCTTTTTCCATGATTCAAGTAACTGTTACTGTAGAGCTGAGAGACAAGGGAAAATCTTCTAAAAAAATATTCATTGACATCACAAACAAGCGGCTGAAGAAAGTGGACATTGGGAATTCTTTTGGAGCAAGTTCCCAATCTCATCGAGACTGAATCTAGTCTCCAAACTCGAGCTAATGACTGTAAACAAGTGCTGAATGGAAGACAACCATTATTAGGTACTTTTTCATTTCATTACTTCTAAAATAAAGAAAAAAGGGGATCACGAGTTGAGGACCAGCGTTGATCGACGACTGGCAAGCGTCGATGGCCAGTCGTCGATCGATGATCATCGCAAGAATCATGTATACTCTTGTTTGCTTTTTCAATATTTACAGTTTTTATTTATTTCTTTTGCCAATCTTGGGCTAGATAACACTAGGGATTGTGGGTTTTTAAGTCTGGGGAGGTGTCTACTGACATTATGTTCTGTTTTGAGTGTCATTATGTTGTTTTATTGAGTCAAACAGAGTTAATTGGGGATAACCATTCTCTAGCACCATTTTGAGTTGCTGATTGCCGGATGGATCGAATGGAAATGCAAAGTGAATGGGCCTGCCAATAACATCCATACTTGTTAAGAATGTCTAAAGCAACCAAGGCTAACCTCCAACCTAATCAATTTAATTCGCTTGTCTTGGGGATTGGAATACACTGAATCGGATTCCTCATGCAGGTCTATAAAGTAAAAGTATGTGTGTTTCTGGTTCCCCTCACTCATCTCTTCAGCATTTAGAAAAAAGTGAGAAAAATGATTGATATGATTTCTGGAGTAGTAAAGTGTTAGGAAAATTTCATGTGACCCCATTATTTTACTACAATGGGATGATCACACAAAGATGGAAGCAAGGGGTAGGAAAACTTCCTATGACCCCATTATTCGCCTACACTTTGTAGAGCTTGAAAAGGAGAAAGAAAATAAAATAAAAAGAGAAAAAAATTCAGAGAAAGGAGAAAGAGGGAGGAAGGGGACCAAAGAAGAAACATGATGGTGTAGAATCCATGTGTTTTTTTATCGTTATATTCAAGATAAAGTCTACATTTTTATTTTAGAAATGAGGTTAGTAGAGAGGTATGTCAGATGGTATATGATGAGCTGTGGTATGGAAAAGTTGCTAAACAGGGGCTGAGTACAAGGAAATGCTTTAGATATGGTTTTCGATATTTAGAGGTGATGGTGGTGTTCTAAAGAGTTGGTGAGTCCTTGGGTTTTCAAACCTCTTCGCAGGTTCATTCTATTTTCTGCTTGAGGGCAAGCAAATGATAACTATGGGAGAGTTGATATGTCATGGTTTTTACTAGTTTTAACCATGATAGCTAGACGTCCTTTATAGACTCTTTATTATGTATTTCGAGTCTGATTTTAAGGTCTTTTCAGGTCTAAGCACGTTTTGGAGCAGTATGGAGATTATGGAGCCATTTGGAGCTTAATGTGAAGATAACTCGTAGCTGTACAAAAATTGGAGTCAAGATATGAAGAGGGCATCGATCGACACTTCCCTAACGTTGATGATGGTGAGGCCGATTTAACTTTCAAGAATTTCATTTTGGCTTAAATGTTTCCTTTTTTAAAAGAGAATCATGGCCGTGTTTTAACCTATATTATTTTTAAAGTCATTGTTGACGATTAAGCTTTATTTTAGTTTTGGAGAGAAGAGAAGAACTCCTTCACGGTTTCTTGGAAATCCTGTTGATTTATTCTATGGTATTTATTCAGACTATGATTTGTGTTATTGATTTCATGTATGAGTAATGGTGTAACTCAAATTACCCTAGAGCAACACTCTCAAATAAGAGATCGATTGCAACACTTAGGGATCGAATTCACGGGGAGCATGGATCACACTAGACTATAGAGATCAAGATTAAGGTAGGCAGTAATATTAAAAGCACTAAATAAGCAAATTATTTCGGTTTTGAGATATATGGTAAAAGCGTCAGACTTAAGGTATTTCAAATAGTTAATCGGAACTATAACTTATAGATGCTAGGGGTTTAATAAAAACCGTAATAGAACTCGAATTCAATAAGTAAGATATCCATCCTCACTGCGAGTCTAATCAGATGTCTAAATCCTAGAATTCCAATATTGTATGTGAATTCAATTGTTCAGACAAGCACTAGAATCCAATTCAATTTGTTCACTAAATTATCTACACCAACTCTCATTGTATTTATTAAATATATAAATAGATGATGAATTTCCTGAAGAGACCGCTAATATGGTTAATATTATAATCAGGTAGTTGAATAAATCACTGATGATAATAAAGAGATTTAAATTAACCATATCATTATGGGTAAAAAAATATGGAACCAAAGAAAAAGTAGATTATCGACAATTAATGAGAAAGCACACAATATAAATGAGCATCATGAATCTACCTTTCTCTATGAATGTAGAAATAAATTATTGGTCGAAAGTGGAATGAGGCAATCAAGCCTATGTAAATCTCGTGAGAAAAAAAAATTAGACAAGAAGTCCCAGCATCTAAAAGGTATATATTTCTCCAGAGAATTAAATGAAAAATTGCCTTGTGGTATATATTCCGGCTTGTTACAAGGCCAGTGAAGAAATTATAATAGACGCAATATATTTGGTATGTCTAGCAGGATATAAACGACTATAATTGCATCTCAATATTTTATAATACATGAAGGATAAATGCTAGCAAAATTATGTTTCTGGGAACTCTATAAAACTCTTGAAGAGTTGTAACAAGCTGTATATAAACAAAAAATTTGGGATGAAAGATTTTGTAAGAGAAAAGTATTAAGACATCCTAAAAAATTAAACATCTATTGAAAGATGTGTGGTTTTAAAAGATTCAGGTAAGATCCTATATAAATGAGATGTTAATGAGCATATGTGAGTATAGATATCTTACAAGTCAGTTTTTGATTAATATAATTTTAGATACTAATTTATTTGCAAGATACAGTTCATCTCCTATTCATGGACATTAGAATGGAGTCAAGAATATATTTCATTCTCTCCGAAGTTTATTCTGATTTAGAATTGATTTATCCTAGAAAACCCGAGTTTGGTATGATTGATTTTGTAAATACATGATATTTATCAGATCCTCATATAGCTTGATTGAAAACTGGATACCTTTTTACAATTGGTGGAACTGTAATCTCTTAGAGTTCCCAAAAAAAAACTCTGCGAATTCTTCAAATCATGGAGAAACTATACCGTTTCACGAAGCATGTCGAGAATATGTATGGTTTAGGTCAATGAGTCATCACACACAAGAAGCAAGCGAGATAATTACCAAGAAAGAACCGACAAAAGTGTTTGATGTTAATTCAGCTTTGTTTCTCAACTCAGAGAAGGTTATATTAAGAGCGACATAACGCGGGCGTCGAAGCCAGGTTGCGCAGCGTGATAGCAGTGGTCTTGACCACTAGGAGACAACCAATCTTTGACATTTTACGCATATGTAATATATATACGCATATTCTTATAATAAAAGTACAAAAACTAATCTCTAATTAATTCCTTATTTGTTGTCTAGGCCTGTGTATATACATATATATTTTTAAAAATAAAGTTAATTATTGATATAAATTTGAGTATATATAAATTATCACATTATAATGTTATTTATGCTATATATTTAATTTTAATTATTAAATAAAATAAAAAATATTAAAAACTAGACTCCGCGTATATCCCGCTTAATCTCCGATTTTTCGGTAACTCGCTAGGCCCGAGGTTGCCGCCCGACTAGCCTCTAGCGTCGTTTCGAACAGGGAGTATATCTGATCATGTGACTGTCCAGCTGATTTGTTCACAAAGGAACTTCTCACTACACCATTCTAAAAACGTCTATTGTATCAGAAAGCGCAATTTGCATGACATATGAAGAAAAGTCTATGTCCATCATTTTCAGAGGAATATTACGTTAGTATACTATTTTTTCTTCGTTATGGTTTTTATCCTATTGAAATTTTCCATGGCTAGATTTTTAAATAAACATCATGTAATACAAGATAGATAATCACGAAGAAATGTTAAAATAGTGATTATCTATTTTAGGAGATAATGCTTATCTCTTAGTTGTCATTTTCCTCTTGGTCGGATTATTTTGTCGACCTTCATGTAACAGAAATACAACCACTTTCATTTGTAAAAAAGCACAAGATAGATAAGTTAATAAGAAGTCTATCAACTCTCTCTCTCTCTATTATTATTATTATTATTATTATTATTATTATTATTATTATTATTATTATTATTATTATTATTATTATTATTATTATTATTATTATTATTATTATTATTATTATTATTATTATTATTATTATTATTATTATTATTATTATTATTATTATTATTATTATTATTATTATTATTATTATTATTATCATCATCATTATTAATATAAATATATATATATATATATATATATATATCCTCACCTAAGAAATTATAACAATATCCCCTATATATTAAAAGAGAAGCATTATAACATTTTTTTGTAACCACGTGTAATCACCACAATCATTCTTAGAATCTTTAGAAAAATATGTTGGTCCATCAAAATATATAATAATCTTTTTATTAAACTAATCATAAACTGATTATTAATGTTCTTCATTTTTTTCTTAAATAAAAATAACGGAATTACCAAATGTGGCTAAAGTATATATGACAATTAATGATTTTGAATAATAAATATTTGATAAAAATTAGTCTATTCTCTATCATTTTTTAAATTTTAACATATTAAAATAAATTAAACAACCATATTAACTATATAGTAAAAATTTAGATTTTTCTATATATGTTATATTTTGAATTTTTAAAAACGAATATAAATGACTAAAGCTGTCAAAAATCTCACATTGAATTTTTCATGGTTTAAACTTTTTGTTATAATAAGATATAAATGATTACAAAATTCTATAGTAAGAAATCTCATTTAATAAATATTAATATATTAATATTGTTTTATGTACCATATAAAAATACATATGTATTTTAATTTTGAAATTTGCTTTGATTTTCCGTTTGATAAAAATTTTGAACAAATATTGACAACTTAATATTTAGTTTTAAAACTTTTCATAATGTTTTTAAAATTATAAATGACTAAAACTATTAAACATCCCACAAAAAAATATTGTTATCAGTGATTCAAAATTTTTGTTACAGAAAATACAAATGATCAATAAAATATTATTTAACAGATATCAATATTAAAAATATACTATATATCTATGTTAATATCATTAAACCTTAATTTTATATCATATAAAATAGAAAAAATATTTGTTTGAATTAATAAAATTTATTTATGTGTTTGTCCCAATTTAATCATATACGTAATATTTACTGATTTTTTAATTATCAATATATATGTATTATTTAATAATATGTAAAAGAAAATATAATACGTAAAACTAATTTATATAATATTTATCCTGCGCAAGGCGCGGGTCTTAACCTAGTTTATCTTAAAAGACAAACTGCAAAGCATAGTAAATGGATGGGTGGAGCCTGTGGTTATCGAAAGAAGGAAAATTTTCATCAAATCCATTGTGTTAACCCTTAAGACATATGTTATGTCCTGCTAAATGTAAACTTTTTGCATTTCTAAAGGATAATCTGATGCATCGAGTCAATGGTTGGACTGGTAGGTGGCTCTCTAAAGGGGGAAAGGAAGTAATGATCAAATCCATTTTATTCGCTCTTCCGACATACGTTATGTCGACGTTTCTGCTCCCATTGGAGATCTGTGAAAACCTCGCTAGTGCCATTGCACAATTTTGGCGGAGCTCGAATCCACCAAAAAGAGGAATACACTGGGCGAAATGGGAAAAAGGTTTGTTTACCAAAAGAAGAGGGCGGGATAGGATTCCGATTGATTCATGAGTTCAATCTAGCACTACTAGCGAAGCAACTATGGAGACTGGTCCAATACCCTGATTCACTGGTTGCCCGGGTCTTAAGGGGGAGATATTATAGGACGACCTCACCATTAAGAGCGACCTCTAGTAGCAGCCCATCATATGTGCGGACAAGCATCTCCGCCGCGAGGAAGCTTCTACTGCTAGGGATCAGACATAAGATTCATTCTGGTTATGACGTCAGGGTGTGGGAGGATCCGTGGATTCCAACGACACCTGCTAGACCAGCTAGATCTGTAGCGACTGTAATGCACTTAAATATGAGAGTCAGTGACATCATTAACCAGGAATCAAAGGAATGGGATGCAGGATTACTAGATAATTATGTTCATCCTGAGGATATACCACTCATTCGCAGTATGGCCATAAGCTCTACTCATCGCCGTGATACTTTCTGCTGGAACTACACGAGGAATGGCCAATACACAGTCAAATCTGGATACTGGGTTGCTCAAAATCTATTGAAGCAAGAAGAGGAAAAAGAAATATTGGAGCCAAGTATCACTAAACTCCAGGCCTTTGCTTGGAAGTTGCAAGCGCCAAGGAAGATGTGCCATCTTGTATGGCAATTGATAACGGGTCAGGTAGCAGTAACGAGGAATCTAGCAAGGCGTAATATGAGGTGCGATAATTATTGCCCAAGGTGTGGGGAAATATAGGAATCTGTAACCCATGCAATATTTGAATGCCCTCCAGCATTGCAAGTATGGTCTTTATCGGCAACTCCTACAAGTCCAGGTATATTCCCAGTGGCAAGCGTCTACACAAACATTGACTATCTTCTCTGAAGGAAAAATAATATCATTGCACCAGATCGAGACAGAGATCCTTATCCCTGGATAATATGGTATATTTGGAAGGCTCGTAATGATAAGCTTTTCAGGGGTATAAACAGAGATCCTTTGGAACTCGTTCGATATGCAGAGAGTGAATGCCAAGCCTGGTTTAATGCAAATGAGATGATACCGCCACAAGTACAGGCCAGTAATAATGAGGAAAACCAAGTCTTAAGCTTGGGTAATATCTGTCTACTAGACGGATCCTGGAAAGCCTCTGAACGCTTTAGTGGATGTGGATGGGTCTGGATGGATAGTAGGGAGAACATACAACTTATGGGAACACGGAACTTCACTCGATGTGAATCAGCGTTGCATTCGGAGGTAGAAGCGCTGCGATGGGCGATGGAGAATATGCTTCAACACTCGCCGTGCCAGAGCTTTGGAACAGACTGCAAGGAGCTGATTGCAATGCTAAATGACCCCCAGGAGTGGCCAAGCTTTGCGACAGAACTGGAGAAGATAGAGACGTTGAAGATTTGTGTTCCGGACTTCAAAATCAACCATGTGCCAAAAGTGTACAATCAGCTATCTGATTTTTTAGCTAAGACTGGTAGAAACTTTCGTAGGGAGTTACTTTTCATTGGTTGTTCTATTCCGGTCTGGTTACCCAGACCACCTCAAGCTTGAGTAATAGAATGGCCGTTTGACGTCAAAAAAAAAAAAAAAAAAAAAAAAAAAAACACATGTTATGTCCTCCTGTTTGCTCTCTTTGGACATCTGTGAAAATTATCAAGTGCTATTGCACGTTTTTAGTGGAGTTTTCGTTGGACTAAATTGAAGAGACTGTGTTTATCGAGAGAAGAGGGGTGGTATTGGTTTTAGAATGGTTGAGTTTAATCTAGATCTGTGAGCGAAGTAATTGTGGAGATTAGTCTAATACCTAGATTTCTTTCTGTCTCGGGTTTACGCAACAAGTATTACATGTTTAGTTTGCCTTTGCGAATTAGTGTTATTGATACTCTCTCATATGTATGGATTAGCTTATCAGCTGTGAGGAAATTATTTTTACCTGGGGTTAGACAGAAGATTCATTCAAAGTTTGAGATGAAGGCATGGAAGGATCCTTGGATTCCAACTTAACCTACAAGGCCGGTCAGACAAATGTTATGGTAGTACATCTCAGAATGAGAGTTAGTGATTTCATTAGAGATGGTATTAAAGATTGGGATGCAGAAATTTTGGAAAACTATGTTGCACAAAAAGATATACTTTTGATTTGGAGGTTGGCCATAAGGAAATCCTCACATCGAAACAATTGTTGGAGCTTTAAGAAGAGTGCTTTATATACTGTTAAATCATGATACTGGGTTGCCAGACATATCCTAAGGCTCGAAGAAGAAGTTGTATATTCGAAGACAAATATCAGGAAGCTCTAAACCTTTGTTTAGAAAATAAATGCTTCTCAGAAAATACGCCAACATATATGGCAATTAGTCACAAGACATGTGACTGTCACAAGGAATTTGACATGTCGTCAAATGCGATGTGACAATACTTGTCCAAGATTTGGGGAACTAAATGAATCTGCATATCATGATATTTTCTAATGCTCCCTACCTTACAAGCAAGTTCCTTATCAACTTTATATTCTCATTCGGCCATTTTCCATGTTTCCAGCATATACTCCAATATGGATTATTATTTTTTGACGAGAAAACAATATTTAAGATCTAAAACTGGAAAAAATCCTTATCCATATATAATTTTGTATTTCTATAAAATTAGGAATGATAAATTAGTCAGAAATATTGACATAAACTTACTTGAGCTAATCAGATATGCAGAACGAGAATGTCAAAACTGGTTCGCGGCAAATGAATCAAAGGATAGTTAAACTCCAACATTGAAGTTAGTTTCTCAAGCTTTATGTTTTGAGAATATATATTTGGTAAATGGTTCTTGAACTTCCACATCTATCTTTAGAGATTATGGATGAGTTTAGAAAGATACTTTTGTACAAACTCAGCTCATGGACATAAGATATCAAAGAAAGTCTAACAAACTCACAATAAATGTCCTTTTTGTTATAAAAGTCTGCATTTTATGCTCCGTCCAAAATCTCTGTGTCAAATGTTGACAATATTCATGTGAATATAATTCATGTGGACCCCACTGTCACTATGTACGCATATATGAATGTTTCCGTTCAATTGTAACTTGCACCTCAACATGTCTTCTCCCTCTTTATAAATATTCTCTCCCACATATTTATCTCATATAGTATTATTTCTTTTCTGCGGGTATAAAATATTGATCCTTTTTAAATTTCCCGATATAATTGAATCATAAGTTATTTTATAACACGTTATCAGCACGATCACTTTTCGAATCGGTAAAATTAATATGTCTCATATATACCCTACTATAATGGTCGGTATACCGCCTATATTACTATTTATTATTTTGTAGTAATTATTTTAGGAAAAATGATTGCTGACTACATGAAGTATTGGCCATCATATGGCTAACCATGCAAACTAAACTAATATATACCTATCCACACGAAGTATATGTTATGCATGACAACAACTCTCAACTTTATGATTTTATGTAGTTAACATCACGAGATTAATTTCATTCATCCAAAAACTGATGTGGATGTTATAGATCATTTAAATATCTTGTTTCAACAATTAAAATATGACCGACCCGACTATAATTTAACTAAAATTAGATTTTGACCCACATTTTAAAAGCGTAAGAATATTTTTAACAAACTCCAATTTACAAAATCAATATGTTTAAACATTTTTTGATAAGTAGGGTTTTAACATTTTTATTTTAGTGTATTTTAAATCTATATAATTGTATTATTTTCATTTATATTAATCTTTTTTTGTTTTTTAATGATTTCAACCTGTTTTTTATGAAACTTTAATAAAAAAATTTGTAATTCGTTTGATTAATTGTGTGATATATACTTCTTTGATAATTTTTTAATTATAGAACTTATTTACTGTCAGTTTATTAACTCTAAAATTTTATTTATTGAATATAAAATTATTAAGTTAATGAATTCATCAAAGAAGGTTTATAATATTTTTTTATCAAATAAGTATATATCACACAATAAAGCAAACAAATTACAGAAGTTTTATTAAAATTTCATACCAAAACAGATTAAAGAATTAAAAAACTAAATTAAATAATATCTTATATAACTTTTATATTTAATATAAATAAAATAATATAATTATATTGTTTTCAAATACACTAAAAAAAAAATGTTAAAACATTACTTATCAAAATTTATAAAAACATATTGATTTTGTAAATTAGATTTTGTAGATTAGATTTTGTTAAAAATATTCTTACGCTTTTAAAACACGGGTCAAAATCTAATTTAGGTAAATTACAGTCAGATACATCATTTTTTTTATTAATGAAATTAAACTTGTGATGTTAACTACATAACATCATAAAGTTGAGGGTTGTTGTCATGCATAATATATACTTCGTGTAGTTTGCATGGTTAACCATGTGATGGCCAATACTTCATGTAGTCATTTGTTTAGTTTGCATGGTTAACCATGTGATGGCCAATACTTCATGTAGTCAGCAATCATTTTTCCATTATTTTAATAATTATCATTTGCCTATATTAATGAAGATGGTATGTCGCCTCGTTAATAAACTTTGATTGTTAAATACACTATAATTATTGGTTTGGCTGTGCCGCCGCATAATTTATTTGATGTGATAATTTTTCTATCACCATAATACGATTGATATTTATTTGTTCATTATATAATGGTTATTATATAAATATTTGGTAACTTATATAAAATATTATGAAATTTACGGAATTTGGTTCACTGGTTATTACAATATTTTCAGATTGATTTTCAGGTCATACGATTTAATCCCAATGGTCACAAAGAAAAAATTTCAAAATTTTTACCTTTTTTAAACTGTTATGAACAGTGTTTTCATCTATAAATATACTCATTCTTCACTCATTTACTTCATCCAAAATATTTCATCTTCTCTCAAATATTTTTAAATCGCTCCATTCGAGTTTTTCATTGCAAGAAAGATGATACGCATATTTTTGATTTTATGTGTAATTCTTATTTTTGCTTCTATGTACGGTCTTTTTATTGAAAAATTTACTCTAGAAGAATTTACGATGAATGTTGGTTTACTTCTTTATGCGCTTTTTCTCCTTGTAATTGTGTGTATCATTAATCAAATATATTATTTTGTGTTTTAGAAATACAAATGGCAAACATCGAGAAGCTTCAGTTCCCGGTTCTAAAAATAACTGGCGAAAATTACGTCGGATGGGTCACAAACGTGAAACCTTATCTCGTAATGAAGAATTTAACCGAAACGATAAAAATCGGTAACATATAGCCGAAGCAATAATCTTCCTGAAGAAGCATTTAGATGAGAATCTAACGCACGACTATATATGCAAACGTCAAGGACCCAGCCGAACTATGGCAAGCCTTGAAAGAGAGGTTCGATAAACAGAAGGAAATCAATCTCCCTCACGCTCTTTAAGAGTGGAAAAACCTGACGTTTCAGGATTTTCAAAAGGTTGAGGAATACATTTTCGCTGTCTTTAGGATAGTTACAAAACTAAAGTATTGTGGTAGTCCCGTCTCTGAGACAGAAATGCTCGACAATGCATACAATAGTTTCCACAAAGAGCATAAAGTCCTATCCCAAATTTACAGAAAATGTGAGTACACTAGATTTTCTGAATTGATGGTTACGCTCATGTTGGCTGAAAAGAACAATGAGCTACTAATTAAAAACCACAATTCCCGACCTACATGAGCCAAGGCATTCGATGAAGTGAATGCTACGGTGGTAGAAAATTTGGAAAGGAGAAACCAGACCAACCGAGGTCGTGGTCGCCGTTTCAACAACAAACGTGGAAAAACTTATAATCCCAAATGAAAAAGATCTAAAAATGGGTTAGATTTGAACAACTTCCTAAGGGTAAAGAAACTCAAGAGGATACCACCCATAAGCTTGAGACTGTATGTTATATATGTGGATGTAAAGGACATTGGTCTCGTACCTGTCGTACTCCTCCACATCTCTGTAAGTTATATCACGAGTCCACGAAAAGCAAATCTAAAGAAGTAAATCTCACATAAAACTTTGAAGGACATCGTACCTCGAAGCCTCCGATTTCGCAAATGAGCAGGACTAGATTCCTCCTGAAGAGAACTGAAATGCTTATAAAAGACTACTGAATAGTCTTCAGTATTGTCATGTATAATTATTACATTTCATTTTTTAAACAAATAATGATGTTTTTAACGTCACTTTAATGTATAATTATTGTGTGTTTTCTTATATGATTATTATATGAATAAAATTCATGTTTCCCTTTTATTAATATTTATGACTATTACAGAAATGGATCATAATGCTCATGGAACAAAATCCAAAAAACGGATTCGAGAAATATGTATACGAGTTAGTGGAATAACACACACTATTTTGAGACAAAAGAGATATTTCTCTGATATAAAACCGACAAGAATTGTCGTCAATACAATATCAAGTCCTGCAGACATGATTGAAGGAACTGGTAAAGCAAACTTTATATTGCCAAATGGAACAAAGTTTTTCATAAACAATTCTCTATAATCTCCGAGTTCTAAAAGGAACTTGTTGTGTTTCAAAGATATATATCTTCACGGATTTGATACCCAGTCTGCAATTGAGGATGGAAAGAAGTACATATATGTACCTCCTGATAGATATGGCAAAAGACACATATTAGAAAAGTTTCCAGAACTTCCTTCGGGATTGCATCATACTTATGTCAATGAAATCGAATCAAATCATGTAGTGAAACAAAATCTAGAAGAATTCACATTATGGCATGATCGCCTTGGACACTCAGGCACTACAATGATGCGTAAAATCATAGAAAGCTCACATGGTCATTCACTGAAAATCCATGAGATTTTTCAAGGGAATAAAATAACATGTGTTGCATGTTCCCTTGGAAAATTGATTGTAAGGCCATTGCCAACCAAAATCGATAAAGACTCACCAAAGTTCCTTGAAAGAATTCAAGGCGATATATGTGGACCATTCCACTATTTAATGATATTAATTGACTCATCCAGTAGATGGTCACACGTTTGTCTATTATCATCTCGAAATGTGGTATTTGCGAGATTTCTAGCTCAGATAATCAAACTGCGAGCACATTTCCCTGATTATACTATTAAAAGAGTTAGATTAGACAACGCTGGTGAATTCACATCCCAAGCATGCAATGATTACTGTATGGTAACATGAATTGAAGTTGAACATCATGTTGCTCATGTTCATACTCAAAATGGTTTTGCTGAATCTTTAATTAAGCGTCTGCAACTGATTGCAAGACCATTGATCATGAGATCAAAACTTCCAACCTCTGTATGGGGACATGCTATTTTGCATGGAGAAGGACTCATTTGGATCAGACCAAGTGCATACCATAAGTATTCCCCAATACAGTTAGCGTTTGGTCGAAAACCAAACATTTCCCATTTAATAATCTTCGGTTGTGCCTGTAGCACCACCACAACGTACAAAGATGGGATCACAAAGAAGATTGGGAATATATGTTGGTTGTGATTCTCCATCAATTATACGATACCTAGAACCACAGACTGGTGATGTCTTTATGGCACGGTTCGCCGATTGTCATTTCGATGAGAAAGTATTCCAAGTTCTAGGGGGACAAAACAAAAATGTAGGAATGAATATCAAATGGAGTGTACCATCATTGTTACATATTGATCCTCCTACTAAAGAATCAGAACTAGAAGTTCAGCGAATTATGCATTTACAGAGTATAGCTAATTAGCTACCTGATGCATTTACAGATACTAAGACGGTAACTAAATCTCATATACCAGCTGTAAATGTTCCTACTTGTATCAAAATATCAAATGAGAAAGGAAAAGCAGATGATACACGTGAGTCTAAAACACGCTTGATGTGTGGTAGACCTGCTGGTTCTAAGAATAAAAACTTTAGAAAACAAAATGATGTCAAGATACATGACACACCCAAAATAGCAGAAAGTATTTTGGAAGAAACAAATAATAAGCATACTGAGAAAGTTGATCATCATGAGTCAGAAAGTAATCATGAAATTTCTTTCAACTACATCCATAATAAGAAGAAATGAAAAAGAAATGAAAAGGATGATGTTGATGATGCTTTCTCATATATTGTGTCAAGTGAAATAAATGAAGAAATCGATGATCCAAAACAAAATATGTTTATGAATGTCAAAAGAGACATGATTGGAACAAATGGAAAGATGCAATGCAAACCGAACTCAATTCGCTTAATAAACGAGAAGTATTTGGATCTATTACACTCACACCTACAGATGTGATGAGACCAGTTGGATACAAATAGGTTTTTGTCAGAAAGCGAAATGAGAAAAATGAGGTTATGAGATACAAAGCTCGCTTTGTGGCCCAAGGGTTTTTTCAAAGACCTGGAATTGATTATGAGTAAACATATTCTCCCTTTATGGATGCAATCACATTTAGATTCCTGATGTGTCTAGCAGCTGATAAAAATCTTGAGATGCGTCTCATGGATGTTGTTACAGCCAATCTATATGGATCATTAGATACTGATATCTACATGAAAGTTCCTGATGGATTTAAAATGCCAGAAGCACTAAGTTCCAAACCTAAAGAGTTATGTGCAATAAAATTGCAAGGATATGTGAATGATCCTATGGGTTAAAGCAATCTGGACATATGTAGTATAATCGTCTCAGTTAGCATTTAACAAAACAAGGATATGTGAATGATCATATATGCCCATGTGTTTTCATCAAGTAAACAACATTCAGATTTGTGATAATCGCGGTATATGTTGATGATCTTAATATTATTGGAACTCAAAAGGAAATACCAAAGGCATCCAACTTTCTCTAAGGCGAATTTGAGATGAAAGATCTCGGACATACACAGTATTGTCTTGGCCTACAAATAGAGCATTCTCAAAATGGTATATTTGTGCATCAATCCACATACACTAAAAGAGTATTGAAATTGTTTAACATGGATAAATCTACTCCTCTTAGCACCCTTAGATCATTTAATATTGAAAGTGATTCATTTAGACCACCTGAGAAAAATGAAGAGATACTTGGTCCGAAAGTATCATATCTAAGTGCAATTGGAGCGCTGATGTACCTTGCAAATTGTTCACGGCCTGATATATCATTCGATGTTAATCTTTTGGCGAGGTTCAGCTCATCTCCTACACGGAGACATTGGAGTGGAATTAAACATATTTTTCGTTATCTTCAAGGGACCATTGATTTGGGTTTGTTTTACCCTAAAGATTCAAAAGGTCAAATGGTTGGTTTTGTAGATGCAGGATATCTTTCAGATCTACACAAAGTCCGATCGCAAACAAAATATGTTTTCACGATCAGAGGCACTACTATATCTTGGCGTTCTCAGAAACAAACGCTCGTGGCTACTTTTTCAAATCATGCTGAGATCATCGCACTCCATGAAGCAAGTAGAGAATGTGTATGGCTAAGATAAATAAACCGAGACATCTGTTCAAGCAGTGGGATTGACGAAAATACGGAGCCAACCATTCTGTATGAAGATAATGCGGCATGTGTTGCTCAAACAAAGGAAGGATATATCAAAAGCGATAGAACGAAGCATATTCATCAAAAGTTCTTCTCATACACTCAAGAGCTCGAGAAGAAGAAAGAGATGAAGTAAGATATGTCCTATCATGCGATAATGCAGCCAACCTTTTCCCAAAATCACTTCCAACTTCGGTATTTAGAAGACATGTCCATAACATTGGAATGCGTCATCAGAAGGATCTTTGACTGCTCATTCGAACGGGAGCTTATGTAGTTGTACTCTTTTTACCATACTATGGTTTTTCCCATTGAGTTTTCCTGGAAAGTTTTTTAACAAGGCAATAAAGACGTTAAGCCAGACCGGATAGTGACAATGGTCTCCAAGGGGGAGTATTACGAAAGTCTGCATTGTAACCTCCGTCCAAAATCTTTGTGCCAAATTTTGAAAATATTCGTGTGAATATAATTCATGTGGACTCTACTATCACTATGCACGCACAGTAACTTTAATTTTTTACTTCTATATATACTAACGTTTTCGTTCGATTGTAAATTGCACCTCAACATCTCTTCTCTCTCTCTTTATAAGTATTCTCTTCCGCATATTTATTCATATCAGTATTATTTCTTTTCTGTGGGTATAAAATTTTGCTCATATTTAAATTTTAGAAGTTTACTTAAACATTACATATTTTGGGACAATAAGATTATTTTTTTTACCAAACATCTGCGGGTCCAATCACACGATCTTATAATAAGAACAAGAGATCTTTCTTGATCAATCTCTTTGCCCCTCATTCTTCGAGAATTAGAAAGAGACTTTTTCAAGTTTGAATTTGTTCATTTGTAATATGGGTTCTTCTACTTCTTTTTTATTTACTTATTATTTCTTTATTTTCCCTCTCTTTTCTTTTTTTGATTTCTTTTTTGATTTTATTCCCTTCCATCATTCTTAAGTCCCATAGGTTTGATCCTATAGAATCTGACCCATGTTCTCATTGAGCGAAGGGTACGAAATAAATTCAATCATATTTTTTTTTGATCAAAAAAAAATCACTATGTGAAATCTTCGTTTTTTTTTTCTCTTTCTCTATCGCTTTCCCATAAGTACAGCACTTGTTGAATCGATAGAGAACCTTTTCTTCTGTATCGATATGAATCCATTATGAATCGATATTATTACATTCCAATTCCTTACCAACATCCCTCAAGGAAAATCCCGAATTGGATCCCAAATTAACGGGTTAGTGTGAGCTTATCCATGCGGTTATGCACTCTTCGAATAGGAATTCATTTTCTGAAAGATCCTGGCCTTCGTGCTTTGGCGGGTCTCCGAGATCCTTTCGACGACCTATGTTGTATTGAAG